>NW_020185330.1:1730334-1863363 GCF_003031525.2 Neophocaena asiaeorientalis asiaeorientalis
TTATATATATAATATATATATATATATATATATATATATATGTATATATATATATACTCTGCTGCAGTATAGCAGAGGCTTTGGGAAGGTACTGTGATGTAATAATAGAAGTTAACATTGGTTCAGCACTTATGTGCCAGCATTGTTCAAAGAACTTTACACATTACTAATTCACTTACTATAACAATCCTACAGGGTAGGGATGATTATTATCTCCATTTCAACAGATGAGGAAATGCAGGTGTAGACAAGTAACTTGCCCAAGGTCACAGAATTAGCAAAGCTGAAATTGAAACCTAGACGTGGAAAGAGCATGAGCTCTGGAGTCAGACCTGGTGTTCAAACATCAACTGTGTGATGATGGCTAAGGAAGTTAAACTGAGAATGTTTCCTCATTTGTAAAATGGAGATGAAACTGTTAGAAGAAATGAATTACTGTATACAAGTACCTAACAGTGCCTGGCACAGGGCAAGTGTTCAACAAGATACACTGATACTTCAGTTAGCAACTAATTTAAAATTTATTTTTATACGTCCTTGTTAACTTTGTTCACCTTTAAATTAATTCATGAGTCAGGCACTGTGCTGGGTACAGGAGCTACAAAAAGATGATCTATTATGTTTATGTTAAACTGAAAGCATTCTTGGAAAGGAAAGAAAGAACTTTAAAAATAATAGATACAAAAAAAAATAAATAATAGTTACTATGTAGAATACTGAGAGGTTTGTTTTCTTTCCCTCAAAAAGGACTCAAATCATGTTATGCTGTAAAAACTATGCCTGGATCTAAGAATAGTAATGTAAGGAAATTGTGATGATCAAAACAATCATTCATAAAATTTAACAAGCTTATGGTCCACTTGAAACAGATTTTTTTGTAGATTAATTTTAGTGCATGCACTTTAGTATTTGTCCCTGATAATTGGACCCCTGAGGCTTTTGAGAGTACTCTAATCTGAAAGATGGATAACAAAATTGTTTTTCAGGTATACAGATAAACAGGCAGAAGTCTGCCTTTATTTATCAATAAAGTAAAATGTGTACACTAAGTGCAGAAGTCAGAAAGTATTACAAATTTAAGTTCTTCAAGACAACATACCATTTAAACATTTTGATGTTCATGCTATTTAACATACAGTTGTAAGCATGAAGTTTAAAGAAAGCTCAAAAGGAAATGTGGATGGACATTAAGATAATTTAAAGTTAACTAGATTTCTTCTTCCTATAAAGTTGCCTGAGTTTACAATGAAATGTGCCTAGAAAACTCGCAAAATAGGGTTAATAATTTCTGAGAGAGAGGGGAGGTACACAGGAGGAGAATTAGGATTATGAAGCCTTTAAAGGATTTTAAACAGTAAATACTAATATTTTCCTGTGCTTTTCTTTAATCGATGGTCTTATTCCATGAATGATAAAAATAAATGATACTGGCTAATATTTATTGAGTACTTTATATACAAATGAAAATACAATGAAAGATCTATCAGACTAGAAAGCAGGCACAGTAACTAGCTCAAGATAACAGAGCAAATAAGGAACAGTGAGGATTCGCAACCAGGGCCAGCTTCAAGGACACAGGGCCCCGCACTTAATTCTCTGCTGCCACTGTCGAAATTGTTAATGTTGCCACAAATTATGCAACCATTCCTGCGTGACTCCAGACTCTATACTCTGTAGTACTACAGAGGCACTAGTGAAGGTGAATTCTCTACTTTATTGTGCAAGAGTTTAAAATTTAGTCAAAGCAGCACTTATATTTGGAAAGTAAGAATTTCAGGCTAAAGTACTTAATGCATTCTGGATAGAAATAAGAATCCATATTCTTATGGCAATCAAAAATTAATATCAAGGGACTTCCCTGGCAGTCCAGCGGTTAAGACTTAGCCTCCCATCGCAGGGGGTGCAGGTTTGATCCCTGGTTGGGGAGCTAAGATCCCACATGCCTCGTGGCCAAAAAACCAGAACATAGAACAGAAGCAATATTGTAACAAATTCAATAAAGACTTTAAAAATGGTCCACATCAAAAAAATCTTTAAAAAAATTAATATCAAAATGTTTACATGAGCTATTTTACAAAACAGAGCCATACTTAAGGTTACCTTTTTTTATCTTATTCTGTCCCCATACAGTAAATTCTGCTGGTGCCCAATTAATATGCTGGGCAAGTTAAAGTAAGATGTGATTTGATACTAAATTTCAAAAGCATTTATAAAAGAGCAAAACAGGTAAATTTATTTGGTTTACAAAAGAAATAATTTTCAGCATCTTAAAGTGCCCGCAGGTACCACAATATAGGAAATTTCAGTAAACAGAAACGCACAGTTGTTTGAAGCTGAATTTCACCATTATCATTGGGGTCTTATTTTGTTTTGTTTCTTTTGGTTTTGCTTTTTTGGGTTTTTTTGGCCACGCTGCTTGTGGGATCTTAGTTCCCCAACCAGGGATCTAACCTGGGCCTACAGCAGTGAAAGTGCCGAGTCTTAACCACTGGACCGCCAGGGAATTCCCTCATTGGGGTCTTATTTTGAAGATTTTAGATTAATTTTAAAAAGTAAACCCTAACCCTTCTTAAGTATTTCTCAAGTACCTTTTCTGTTTAACTACTAAGTTAACAAGCATTTAAAGGCCCATATATGCCTAACCTTAGCCCAATAAATGCCTAGTGAATGAATAACTAATGGTATAAGACTTATCTGGTTAAAAAAAAAAAAAAAAAAAGACTTATCTGGAGATCACATTTCAGAATATCTAGAAGAAAAAAAGATTACCAAACTGCTACAAGTGATATCACAAAAACCATACACCAAATTCATTTTTACTAAGATCACATCAGGTTTTCAGTCGGTTGACCATTCTTTGGACATAGTTTCAACAGGTTTCTCAGCATCTATAGTGCACTAGAATATACGTGGGGAGGAGCTGCTGCTAGAATCAAGCAACTGAGAGCAACAAGTAATAAGATACTGGGAATGAAGATTTCAAAAGTTGATATAAAAATTTAAAAAAACAATCTGAGGTCAAATCTAAATGGACTTTACATATCTCAGGAGCTTTCGGGGCATTACTGTATGACTTCAGTACATGGTTAAAGCAGGAAGGGGGCCCGTGTGCTGTTTGAGACTTTGGGGTTCGTCTACATACATTTTATAACTATTTCAATAGTAATTTGACTGAATTGTGAATCTAAAGAACACTTCATTCGGTGATGATTTTAATAGGCCTAGCTATATTTATTAAATTATGCAATTACACTTCAGTTGAGAATTTTAAAATTTCCTGATAGTTTATTTGATCCCTGTGACTTAGGCATTATTCCCAGTCTACCCACGAGCAAGCTGGAGCACGTGGAGCTTTCAGTACTTGACCCCAAGGTAACACAGCCAATGAGTGAATTGGGACTAAATCCTCCGATGTTCTCCCGTCTTGAGCTCTACAGTACCATACTCAATAGAAGCCAGTATTTACATCATCGTGCCAGACAGGAAGGTGTCTCCCCTATTCTAAAAAATGTCAGTGAATCCTGCCTAATGAAACTGACCTAAATGATTTCTTGAGGTCCATTCTAGGATTTATTCACGAGTGTATATCCTAACAAAACTATAGTCGCCCTTCAATTTTTTATGAAATTTTAAGAGTTCGACTTACATAAACAGCTCCTATAAGAGAAATCACAGTACTCAGTGTTTCTAGGGGTAGAAGCCCCCGGAAGAGACAAAGGATGTCCGTCTTTCCTGCGGTGAAAACCCCGATTTAGTCAGTGCAGGTGATCTTCGGAGCCGAATCATGTCCTCAAGTGGCTCCTGACCGCCGTGGGGTGCTACGCGGAAAGGAACGGTGGAAAACAGGGCCAGAGGCGTTCGTGCCCATTTCAAAACCGATGGCGGCAGAGACTGTGAACAACTGTCTCAATCCCCCACGCTAAAGCCTGACGAACGAAAAATTAGTTTCGACCTCAGTCTCTGTTCCTGCCTGCTAGGGCCACCTCCTGCACGGCTGGACCACTGGCCATCATCCCTAACCTCTGCTCCACACGTGTGTCCGCTCAACTTGCTCCAAACTGCCCTCTACGCCCTCATACGCACCCAGCTGGCGAAGATAAATGCCCAGCTCCCCGAACGGAACCTCCCCCCGCCCCGGACCGGGCCTAGCCCGCCTCGCCCGGGGGTAGCAGTCACACCTGTTTGATAAACCTGAAGGGCAAGCCCAAGCCGGCACCCAGGGCATCCGGCCGGGCCCCGCTCTCTCTCCCCGACCCCCGGTCCCCCTCACCCGTAGAGACCTGCAGTCGGCGCTCCTCTCCAGGCCCGTCGGATTCTCACCCACCCGGGTACACAGCACTAGATCCACATCCGGCTTCAGCGGCAGCCCCACCTCCTCCACCTCCGGCTCTACAGTCTCCCGCAAGGCCGCCGCTCCGCGAGCCGCCGCCAGGACGTGGCAGCACCGACACCTCCAGCCCGCCCCTGCCCGCTTACGTAGGGCCGCTTGCAGGCGGAGGAGGCAACTGCGGGCGGAGGCGGGGTCGAGAGCCTGGGGGCCGGGCGGGGGCGGGGCCTGCGGTCGGCGTCAGCACGTGAGGCGGCGGCTGAGACGTCGTGGGGACTCCACCAGGCAGGCGTGCCGGCAACGAGTCCTGGCACCGCGCGGCGCCTGCTCCTCGCTCCCTGAGGCTTCCCCCGCGGCCTCAGCATCTCGGCTTAACTGGACATAATTCTGCCTCGGAGTCAGCTAAGCACTGTAAGTGGTGACTAGTGTGTGCATCTTTGGTTCCCAGAGACCAGAGTCTCGGCCTCTTCCCTCTTCGTTTGCCCCTCGTTGCACCTTCGCTTCGTAGTCAGTTCTTTCATTGATTAGGACTTTGGCTACTCGCTGGAGGCTCGAATCTCCTCATCCCCAGTTTTCTGAGTCGCACATCCTGCCTCTGTGAGGTGGGACCCCTGCATTCTACTCTGAGACTACGTTTTATTTCTCGCTCAGATCCTTTTTGGATGAACACGGGGGTTAGGACAATGATTCTCAGCTGCGGCGATTTTGCCACCCAGGAGGCAGTTGGCAATGTGTGGTCATTTTCAACCTCAAGTCTGGGTGAGAGGTGTTACTGGCATCTCTCCAGATGATAGAGGGTAGATATGGGTAGAGATCAGGCATGCTGCGACATGTTTTACAATACAGAGGACAGCTCCCCACAATAAAGAATTACCTGGCCTGAAATGTCAGTATTGCTGAAGTTGAGAAACTCTGGGTTAGGAGAAGAAAACTGACTTTTCTCTGAACTCCCACTTACAAAGCGTCTTACCTAACTAGCACGTGCCCTCATTTTACAGATTGGGAAAGAGTTTCAGAGATGTTAAGTAATTTGCCGAAGTTACGTAGCTAGTAGCTCCCATTCCTTGCCTTGTACCATAAATTTCAACTGATTGAAATTGTTCTTAATACGGTTCAAAGAATTAACACCATATATAGTCTGCCAGAAATAATATTTTCTGCTTATTTGTGAGACTTAAATTTCAGATAACTCTTTTGCTGATTGATGTATTCTCATAACTTCAAATATCTCTGTATCCTTGTTTTTACCCTTAAACATACAAAAGAATTAAGACATAAACAAAAATAAACACCACTAATCTTAAACATATAGCCTTGTTTTCTTTCAGACTTCTGGCCCTATGTTTACAATGAGCTCCTCCTGAGCAAAAGAACCCTGTAAATTTTATCATTTATCAGAGTGAAACAATTAATTATAAAATGTATCAGAGACCACAGGAGTTCTAAGAGGTACCCCCAAAGATCTGCATTTGAGACATACTACTCCTTACCCTCATTGTGCCATAGGAACCCAATTCCTCTTCAACAAAGTCAGTCACTCTGACCAGACAGTGACCCTTTTTCTTGTTGCAAAGAGCAGCCCAAGGTAGCCAGGTGACAACGTCACCTTCTAGTTTAATAGAACCGTTGGTGTGTCCTCTGGTGATTTTTATTTATTTTATGGATTCTTTTTTTAATAGAGATATAATTGGCATATAACATTATATTAGGTTTAGGTGTACAACATAATGATTTGATATATGTATATATTGGGAAATGATCACCACAGTCAGTTTAGCTAACATCTATCACCACATATAGTTACAGATTTTTTTCTTGTGATGAGAACTTTTAGGATTTATTCTCTTAGCAACTTTCAGATATATAGTACAATACTGTTAACTATAGTCACCATATATCACATTATATCCCTGGGCCTTATTTATCTTATAAGTGGAAGTTTGTATCTTTTGACCACCTTCCTCTCATTTCACCCCCCATCCCCCTACTCTGGCAACCACCAATTTGTTCTCTGTATGTATGAATTAGTCTTTTGTTTAGATTCTACATATAAATGAAATTATATAGTATTTGTCTTCCTCTGTCTGACTTTTTTCACTTAGCATAATGCTTTCAGGGTCCATCCATGTTTTCACAAATGGCAAGATTTTCTTCTTTTTTATTGCTGAGTAATATTCCACCACGTGCATGCATGCCTTAACTTCTTTATCTACTCACCTGTCAGTGGATGCACAGGTTGTTTCTATGTCTTGGCTATTGTCAGTAACGCTGCTATGAACATGAGGGTGCATATATCTTTTGATGTATGAGATAGAGATTTTGTTTCCTTCGGATAAATACCCACAGTAGGATTGCTGGATCATATGGTAGTTCTGTTTTTAATATTTTGTTTTCCATAGTGGCTGCACCAATTTACATTCTCACCTGTAGAACACAAGGGTTCCCCTTTCTCCAAACCCTTGCCAATGCTTGTTATCTGTCTTTTTGATGATGCCATTCTAACAGGTGTGAGGTGATATCTCGTTATGGTTTTGATTTGCATTTCCCTAACAATTAGTGACAATTGAACACCTTTTCATACACCTGTTGGCCTTACATATGTCTGCACTGGAAGCTGTCTATTCAGCTCCTCTGCCCATTTTTTAATCAAATTGGGGTTTTGTTTTTTTTGGGGGGGGTTTGTTTTGTTTTGGGGGGAGATTGCTATTGAGTTGTATGAGTTCTTTATATATTTTGGATATTAACCTCTTGTCAGATATATAGTTTGCAAATGTTTTCTGCCATTTGGTAGGTTGCCTTTTCATTTTGTTTATGGTTTCCTTTGCTGTACAGAAGCTTCTTAGTTTGATGTAGTCCCACTTGTTTATTTTTGCTTTTGGTATCAAATCTAAAAAATCACTGCCAAGACTGATGTCAGGGAGCTTACCCCATGTTTGCGTCTAGGAGTTTTCTGGTTTCAGGTCTTATGTTTGAGTATTTAATCCAGTTTGAGTTGATATTTGTGTAGGATGTAAGATAGGGGTCCAGTTTCGTTCTTTTGCATGTAGTTGTTGCTTTTTCTAACACTGTTTATTGAAGAGGCTATCCTTTACCCATTGCATATTCTTGTTTGTTTGTTGTAAATTAATTTATCATACATGTATGGGTTTATTTCTGGGTACTTTGCTTTGTTCCATTGATCTATGTGTCTGTTTTAAATGCCAATGTCTGTTTTAAATGTTCTAGGTACGGGATATACCAATGAAGAAAACATTTGATAATCCCTACTTTCATATAGTTTACTGCATTGCAAACAGATAGGAAATATAATATTTTTAAAGTACAATATGTTAGAAAGTAATAAATATTATGGTGTGAAATAGGGGAAATGTAGAGGGTATTCTGAGGATACACTTTTAAATAGAATGATCATGGAAGGCCTCTTTGAGGTGATTTGATTTAAATTCTGAAAGGTATGAAGAAGTCAGCCTTGTGATTATTTCTAGAGGATGAGTGTTTCAAGAAAATAAAATGATTAGTGTGGTTTGGTGATGTGTACATGAAAATGCATTTTTCTGTTTTCGTATGTGTTTAAAATTTTCCATGAATAAAAGTTAAAAATGAAAAAGTAGCCCTGGTTGTAAAACCCACATCCAAATTTTATACCTGTATTTTGGAAAAACAAAATCATGACAGAAAATTTAATAGACCTTCTCAACTAAAAAAGAAAGATTTTATCAAGTTACTTCCTCAGAAACAATGTTTTAACTTGTTTATTTCTCTGCATCCTCACTAAGTCTGGGTACTAAACAATCTAGCATTTGATTACATATTGCTGTTTACCCCTGCATACTTGTGTATGTTAGTCTTATTTTTCTTATTATTTGTTAAACTCTTAATCATTACCTTTTTATCTCCCTTTCTATCATTCCTTTAATGTGATTAGACATACATTCTCTATGAAAATTATAGAATGAGAAATAAAACTTAGTGATGACCTTGTTAAATACAACATCAGTCCCTAATCATTCTTACAGCATGTTGCTATGTTGAGAATGTAAAAGAAAGAAAAAAGTAAGCTACACAAAATAGTACATCCACAAGCAATTTCAAAGTTTTGAGGATTAGAGAGCTGGCTCAAAAATACTTTAGGTACTTTTTTCAAGTAATTGGCCGATGTGAGGTATAGTTTGAATAGAGACTTTTCTTAGTTACATCCTTAACATGATTCTTCCACTAAAAATTTTGTTCTTCCAGTGATTTACTTTCCGTTGCCATGGAACTAGGCTACATTGCACAAACATTTTGAGTAAATTCTGTCAGTTTTTCCTTAAAATGACCAAGTGTCTCAACAATTAGATGATAATGATTGACGCAAAAAAAATGAAATCAGCCCAAAGAGTTTACTGGACTCTCTCAAACTTACTTGGCTAGATTGTGAGGCCACACCCAGACCCCAAGGAGGAGTGTCTGAGAGATCACTGAACACCCCTGCATTTAAGGGAATTGATGACAGGCTTGGTCAAGCAGTGAGGAAGACTCTCGTCAGGGCAGATTTGGTCAGTGTTAGTCATACAACCAGAACATCATGTTTAAAGGAAAATGCATGACGCTGCTAGGAAGCTATTTTGGAAGAGCTGGGCCAAAGAAAAGAGAATTACAAATTTAGAGAGAATTGCACTTCGGTGACACAGATAACTTGGAAGTCTGATGCATAAAAAGTTTTGTTTTCATAATTCAGTTCACCCTAGTCATGATGTATTTTATGAGGCAAGATCTCTGTTTTGAGAACAATGTTGTTACCTCAGGAAGGAAGGATTACTGCATTATACTGACATTCAGTTGGAAACATTTTTAGGATTTGGAATGATTAATTTTTCAGTATCAGACTGTCTACTCACAGGCCTTATTTAATCATAAAAACAGTTTTAGAATAGTGGCCATACCTCAATGTCAAACGCAGAAAACATATAGCATCATCTTAGTTCAAAGGTCACAAAATTTCTTTGAGACCATGAACAGTAATTTTGATCTCTGAACTTAATTGCCTCGTCTGAAAACTAGGGATACGGATTACCTTCCTTCTGCATTTTACTGGTATGGTTTGAGTATACCAAAATCCTGAGCCTGGTTGTTCCAGGCAGAAACCCGAACAAAGGGAAAAATAAAGAATCATAAAAGAACCATTCCTGTGGCCCTTCAAACGATTGTTCCCTATGTTAATTACTAATCCTTCTCTGAAGGGAGAATTTCCTTAGATTTCTACCTGAGGACTAGAGCTTTGCTTTATACTCCTTCACCGTATCACAAATTCTCTATTCAATGATCATTCATTCTTTCTTTCTTTTCGTGTTTTGATCATTTGCTAAATATTAAGATCCTACCATGTGCCAAGTAATGCTAAGGACTGGTGATCCAAAGAGGAATGAGACAGACAAGGTCCAGCCCTCATGGAACTGTTAAGAGAGCAAGGGACACCAACATTATACAAGTATCTATAAGTGCAGTGAGATTGTGCAGTAGCAGAAAGCTCCCTGTGGGAGCTTTCAACAGGGGATTGTGTAACCTATTTGGGAGGTCAGAATGGATTTTAGAGATATCAAAGCTAAAACAAGAAAAAATGAGGAGGAGTGGGCTGGGCGAAGAACAGAGGGGAAAGTGGTTTAGGCAGAGGAAACAGCACTGAACTGATTTTGAAGTACTGAAAGGAAAGCCAGCAGGGCTGCAGTGAGAGAGACAGGAGCCAGATCTCTGAGGCCTTATTGTAGGTTTGGTCTCTATTCTGAGAGTAATAGGAGGGAAGCCACTGAAGTTTTCTGTTTGTTTAATTTTTTGTTTTATATGTTTAAGCAGGGAAGTGACACAGTCACTTGCATTTTTCAAAGATCATTCTAGGCACTATGTACAGAATGGAGGAGAGGATGCTGTACAAATATATGTGGAGAAACCAGTTAGGAGGCAGTTAGAGGAAATGAGTTAGGAAGTTGGAAGAGAAGAGGAGGAAAAAGTGGACTGATTCAAGAGATACTTAAGAGACAGAATCAATAGGCTTTGATTGCGAGGAAAAGATGAATCAAGGCTACTTCCAGACTTCTGGGTTAACCAAATGGGGGGATGTCATTTATTTAAATAAGGAATACTGGAAGAAGAGAAGGTTTGGGAAGGAGAGTCGTGAATCATAGTTGACCAGCACGTAGCATATACAATAAGCCATTTAGAATACAAAAATCTCAGGTGCAGATTACATATAGATATGCAAATACAGATTCTCATCAAAATTATGCTTATTACTTGATCTCCAAGTCTTGCTTTATAAGTTTTGGATATTTATATCCTTTTAGTGGTCTTTTACAGTCCTGATCATGGGCATTTCAGATCCTTTTAGTCCAGGCATTGGGTGTTGTACTGGCTTTAGCTTGAAATTGCACTATGTAAAGCCTACCCTTTCTTACAGATTCTAAAACCATAATTTCTTGTTTTCTCTTATCCTTAATTCTCTCATGTAATGTCTGATTTCATCTGAAGATCACTCCCACAGTTTGAATTTTCTTCATTTATTATACATTTTTTTCTCCGTGGCATTCTAATACACTCAGTCACTTTCTACCCTCCAGCTGCTCATCTTCCCTATGTTTTACCAATTTCCAAAACTGAACAAAAAATGAGAAAACTATTATGAAGGAAGAAGCATATCTTTATGACAAACTATTATTGCCAAATGTTGCTGGGGGACGCCTGTTTCACAGCAGTGAAACAGGATTGAACTGAATGTCTACAAATCTTCACAAAAGCTATAGCTGAAAGTAAGAATCTGGAAAGGTTGAAAACAAAAGCATGGAAAAGATATATCAGGCAAATAGAAAAGCTAGTATAAATCTATTAATATCAGAAAAAAGTAAGAATTTAAAGCAAAGAGCATTACTAAAAATAAAGAGGTTGCTAGATATGATAAAAGAATCACCAGGAACAATAAGGAATTGGAGACAAATCCCACAATCATAATGAAGGATTTTAACATCCATTTCTTAATGAAAGATCAAGCAGACAAAAAAAAAAAAAAATCAACAAGAATATAGAAAATTTGAACAAAACAATGAATATACTTGATTCAATGGACACATATAGAACATTCCACCCCAAAACTGCAGAATACACGTTTTTCAAGCGGAATATTTGTGACCATGTATTGGAAGTCTGCACAAATTTCCAGAGAATGGTATCATATATATTGCTTACTTTGAGCACATCGGGATTAAGAAAGAAATATGCACTGAAAAAATATTAAAAGTTCATGTTTGGAGACTAAGAAACATACTTATGAACCACTAAGAAAATAATGGTAATTTGGAAATCTTTAAACTGAATGATAAAAATATTGCATATTAAAAAATGATGGGGATTGCTGCTTCTAGACCTGCTAGAGTAACTAATATTGGGCTTAGCTTTGTGCCACAAACAACTATGAAAGTAGCAAAATATACAAAGCAAGTGTTCTCAGGCAGTGGACAGCAGCACAGGGCAATGATCCTTAACATAAGGGAAACATGTGAGGTGACCTGCATGTTTACCTTGCCTTTCTGAACGGGAGCGCTTTTTTTTTTTTTTTTTTTTTTTAACCACTCCGCGGCATGTGGGATCTTCCCGGACCTGGACACGAACCTGTGTCCCCTGCATCGGCAGGCGGACTCTCAACCACTGCGCCACCAGGGAAGCCCTGGGAGCGCTTTTTGATGTGTGGTACAGGGAGGTGGGCCCAAGTGCAGAGCAGCAGCCTTGCTGAGTAGAAGAGGCAGAGGTCAGATTTGGGCTGCTGAGGTGGCTGTAATTTGTGGGTCAGTATACCCGAAATGACAGAGCTGTGAAGAGGGGAATCTCACAGGGGGTCATCTTCAGGACTATGGCTATGTGGTGGGCTGCCCATATGCAAGTCAAGACCATGAGAGGCCTGCCAGTAGTGACTGTTAGGGGACTAAGAGCATTAACAGAAATACCACTGCTGAAAGAGTGTGGAATCCAATCCGTTCAGACTGGAGGGATCTTACTGAGTACCTTGAACATTCAACTGAAACTCCAGTAAGGTCCATGCCTACATTAAGGACAAAACCGGTGTAGGATCAAGGTGAGCCAGTGTAATCAACAACCTGCCAGAAAAAAAACTCAACACACTTTAAAGAAAGACAGTATCATACAGTTCCTCACAGTGTGGCCCCCAAAATTGTTCCACACACAGGAAGAAACTCGTAGAAAAGTAACTCAAGAAGCAGGGGAATGTGACCCTTAATCAAGAGACAAGATAGTCAATAGAAACATAAGTGACTCTGGATGATGGAATAAGTAGACATGGACTTTAAAGCAGCTGTTATAAATATGTTCAAGGGTTAAAAGCAAAAGATGAAGTTTTCCTTGAAAAGTGTGAGTGAACAGGTGGGGAATCTCAGTAGAGAAATGGAAACTAGAAAAACAGAACTAAGTGGAAATTCTATAAGTGAAAAATGACAGCGAAACAGAGCTTCAGGGGAAATTTATTGTCTTAACTCCTTCTGTTCGAATTGAAGAAAGGCTGGAAATTAATGCTCAAAGCACAAAACTTAGGAAATTAGAAAAGAAACAGCAGAATAAACAAAATGTATGGAAGGAGACAGTAATATAATAAGAGGAAAGTAATAACATAGTAAACAAATTTATACAAGGCCAATGTAAGAGTCATAACAACAGCAAACTTCTAGCAAGATTCATCAAGAAAAAAAGAGAATGCACAAATAAACAATAATAGGAATGAAAAAGGAGGCTTAGAAATGCTTCCAACATTAAAAAGATAAGATATTAACAAGTTTATGCTAACAACTTTGAAAATTAGATGAAAATTGATGGTCTTAGAAAATATAACTTCCTCCAGCTATCTCAAGAAGAAAGTGAATCTCTGAAAAGTAGTTCTATAGCCATGAAATACATTGTCAGTCAATTAAAATCTTCCTGCAGAGCAAACTTCAGACCCAGAGTTCTACCAGTCAAGTAACAAACAGTTCCAATATTATATAAACGATATCGGAGAATAGAAAAAGAGGTGAACTCCCCAATTTTGTTTATAAAATTGGTATAACTTTGATATCAATATGTCAGTGTAACCTAAGACAGTAAAGGACCTGTCCTGACCAAAGTGAAAATCTTAATAGTGAAAGTCTTAAATAAATTCAGTTAGGAAATGGAATCTGACGTATGTAAAAGTGATAACACATCATTACCAGGATGGGTATATTTCACAAATCCAGGATTAGTTTAATATTAGAAGCAAAGCATGTATGATAAAATTCAACACACGATTTAAAAAAAATTCTTCTTAACAAACAAGGAATAAAAAGGACCTTTCTAACCAGATAAAAGTTACCTACCAAATACAGCAGCTAACATTATTCTTAATTGGTTATGTTGAAAGCAGTCTCTTTAAGTTCAGGAACAAGGCAGGTAGCATAAAGGAAAAGAAGATCTAAATGGATCTCAGGATGAGAGATACCCCTGGAACTTTACCACACTGTGTAAGGAAGTAAAGAGATGTATCATGTTTATTGAGTATAAGACTCAATATTATTTTTAAAATAATTTCTTCCCAAATTGATCTATAGATTCAGTGCAATTTCAGTCAAAATCCAAATGAAGTTTGTGTGTGTGTATGTATGTGTGTAACTTGTCAAGCTGTATCCATAATTGATATGTAAGAGCCAAAAATACACTTGTGAAGAAGAACAAGATGGGGAGAATTGCCCTACAGATTAACTTATTAAAATATGTAGTAATTAAGGAAAGGTGCTGCTGGTTCAGGGGTAGAAAAAATGACCAACGGAACAGAATAGAACATTCAACCAGAACCCTGCCTAAATGGAAAATTGATTTGTAACAGGCTTGCTTTGCAGATCAGTTGAAGAAAGAATGGACTTTAAAAAAAAAGTGTTAATACAATTTAAATGCATGACGCTAGACCCCCTACCTCCCACCATGTGCTAAAGTAAATTCCGAATAGATCAAAGGTCTAACTGAAAAGGGTAAATAATAAAACTTTTGGAAAAACACATAGAAAAATATTTTATGGCTTTGGAGTCCAAAAGGATTTCTTAAAGAAGAGCCAAAAATTATAAATCAAAAGGTAAAGATGACAGCTAAGACAATCTTGAAAAGGAAGACCAAAATTGGAGAACTTACACTTCCCAACTTCAAACTTCACTACAAAACTACAGTAATCAAGGCAGTGTGGTATTGGCATAGGATAAACATATAGATTAATGGAAGAAAATGGAGAATCCAGAAATAAACCCTTACATTTGTGGTCAACTGATTTTCTGCAAGGCTGCCAAGACAATTCAGTGGGGAAAAAATAGTCTTTTCAACAAATGGGGCTGGGACAATTGGATATCCACATGAAAGAATAAAACTGGACCCCCTACTTCAACTATACAGAAAATTAACCAAAAATGATCTAGATCTAAGTGTAAAGAAACTACAAAACTACTAGAAGAGACACTGAGTAAATTTTAGTGACCTTGAGTTAGGCAATGATTTCTTAGATACCAAAAACACCAAAAGGACAAGTGATAAAAAAATAAATTTGAGGGACTTCCCTGGCTGTCCAGTGGTTAAGACTCCGTGCTTCCAATGGAAGGAGCGCAGGTTTGATAGCTGGGTGGGGAACTAAGATCCCCCATGCCGTGCTGTGCAGCCAAAAAAAAAAAAAATTGATAAATTGGACTTCATCAAAGTTTAAACCTTTATAGGTCAAACTATACCATCAAGAAATTTAAAGACATCCCACAGAATGGCAGAAAATATTTGTTGAGGGTGGCAAAGAAAGCCCTCTAGCAGTGCAGGAGATGCAAATACTGGCAGTCAGGAAAGCAAGCCCTATTAATGTTGAGGCCTGAAGGCATATGGGCAGGGCACCAACAGTACCTGCAGCACAGTCCCAGACTCTCTTCAATAGTATTAGGCAGGCCCCAGTCTTAGCTTGGGTTTCCCCAGCAAGTATACATAGCCTGAGGCAAAAGGCTTATGTGCTATCACTTTATTAGGGTAAGCCGGTCCAAGAAACAGGAATAAGAAAAAGAGTGAAGCAAGGAAGGAGGGAGAACCAATATGAAATTGTGTTATGGAGTTGGCCATTATTAAATGCCATTGCTTGCTTGATCTCTTGGAATAGTCCTTAAGAAGCCTTAAAAAGCCCTTGGACTTTATATCCAAAGACCCAAAAAGCACCTGAATACAGTTTTTAAAAGAACAATCAGTTTTCTCCCAAAGGTAGTTAATTGATATCTGTAAACTAAGACTCTCTTAGACCTCCTTCATACCTCAGGTTCCCTTTAATCAACATCCAACACATAATTGGTAGAAATGAATAGCGGGGATAATTGAAATCCACAGAATAATAGCTACCATTTAGTAAGCACAAGGCAGTTTTATATAATGTCTAATCCTCACAAAGTAGCTTTTGTTATACTGATTTTATTAATGCACAAACTGAGATTCAGCTAACTTAAGGAACTTGGCCAAGGTCACAAAACTAGTAAGTAGCAGACCAGGTTTGGGAACCAGATCTGTTTTGTTTTTTTTTTTTTTAAACTCCCAAAACAACGCTCTTTCTATTATACCATGAAATCTCTTAGAAGAAAGGCTTGAGATTCCTAAATCTCCTCTTTGCCAATTTTCTTAAAAAAGGTTATTTGTTTTTTAAAAATAGGTCATACAAACACATGGTTCAAAATTCAAGAAATAACAAAAGGGTATCCAGTGAAAACTCTCCTTTTAACCCTGTCCACCCGTCACTCAATTCTGCTTTTCAGGAGCAACTGATGTTACCAGTTTCTTGTGTATCTTTACCAAAGCATTTATACATAAATATAAATAGTCTTTTTCACCCTTTTAACAGAAATGACATAAATACACTTCTCACTTTGGGTTTTGTTTTTTGTTTTTTACTTAACAATATGTCTTGGAATTCACATCCATATCCGTACGCAAAGCTTAGCTAACACTTTGAAATGTTCTCGTCACTATACCTTTTATTATTAAAGAGTACAAGATACAGTATAGTGAAGTTTATTTGCTGTTTCCCCTGTCCTACTTATCCACCACTGAAAAAATAAACAAAAAGCAAAATGGTTAAGGATCGGGCAACAAGAAAGGAAAGGAGAAACATGAAATACACGTAAGCTCAACGGCTCTTAAAAGACTTTCTTCTCTCAGGTTGCTTTGGCCCTAATGCATCTGTAATTTTCAGGTGTGTTTCATAAAGTACTCTTCCCTTCTGTTGTTTATATGTATGAGTGGAATGTGGCTATATGTTTGTACTTTTGGCAGCTCAGACCATCTGGCCCCAATGTTCCAAGATGAGAAGATAACGTTGTGAAAGTGAACGGGTAGCCTAGCTCTTGGTTCTCCAAATTTCATAGTCCTGAAGTCTCCATCACACAATATAGCACTTGATTGCATTTAGTCTAATGCTTTTCACGGGTTGTTTCTTTTACCTAGACTATTACAGCCTTCAGGGCTGAGACCATACCTCACAGCATGGTGAAAGCTGTAGTTGGTGCATATTAGTAAGTACAGGAAGGGAGAAGACAGATTTGGTGGTCCTGATACTTCGTCCTGCATTGAGAAGAGGCTAAGAGAGCTGGTGGGGGATGTGGAGAGAGTCGAGGATGGAAGTAGATTGGAATCACAAGGAAGATTCCTCAGGATATATGTGCTAGTCCAACCACACTACTACATCAACATCTCAGTTGGGGAAGGGAGAGGGAAGGGGGATACATATTTTGAGAAGGCTTCTTAGATGATTCTCATATTCCTCCTTCCTCATACCCCTAATTCATAATTGTGGCTAAAAGAAAGGAGAGGCACAAAGAGCAAATACCAAATACCCGCTTAAGCTGAAAATTATTAAACAATTTATTTTAAAGGGAAGAAGACAGGGCTTTCTTTTTCTCTCATAATTTTCTTCTTGTCATCATGGTAACACAGAAAGGGCAAACGGTAGTAGTGAAAGCTGCCCATAGACACAATCTAAGAGGCTCGGATGGCCTGTTTTTGTTTTTTCCAGGTTATCTAATTTGTTTGGTTAAAGTTGTTCTATCTTCTTTGTCTTATTTTTCCAAAAGATTCACTCGGAAACATCCTGAATCCATGATGTTAATGTCCACTAACATATACACTAATGTTTTCTAATTTTCTAATTCAGTGGTTCTTAAACTTGAATTAGCATCAGAATCACCTGGAGGGTTTGTTAAAAGCACAGATTTCTGGAATCCATTCTCAGATTTTCTGATTCAGTACGTGTAAGGTGGAGTCCAAAACTCTTCATTCCCACCAAATTCCCATTTGATGCTGCTGCTGCTGTTTGGGGATCACACTGTGAGAACTAGTGTTCTGGGCATTATTAATTTCATTTTTTCTGCTGTAGAGGGGTAGGGAATCCTAGGAAGTAGGAGGAGTGATTGGGAATGGCAATCCCAATAAATGTGAATAGGAGAAGATGTTACAATGCACGTTTATGAAGAAGAAATGCTCTTTTGGCATAGTAAAATCCAGAAGTTTCTCTAGCATCTGGATGAGTCTTCTACATAGTCCTAGTGAGAGCTTTTGACCTAAAGTCCATCCTCCCAGTGTGAGAATTCTCATTTTTAAAAAAAAGGTGGAAGGAGAAGGTTACAACCCATCTTGATGTTTCTTTTTTCCAATCCAGCATGAAGTATGTTTTGGGTACACCTACTTTTCTCCATTTTTATTGCGGTGATCCAGTTCCTAATCACTGTCGTCTCTCACCTGGATACTGCAGGGTCTCCCAGTTACTTAACTTACTACTTAAAGTGTGGCTCATAGACCAACAGCAACAGCCTCAGAGCTAGGAGCTTTATGGAAATGCAGGATCTCAGACGCCCTCCCCCTCCCCCCACGCCAGAAACAGCACTTTAACAAGACCTCCAGGTGATTTGTATGCACATTAATGTTAAAAGGCAATAAATGTGCCTAGCTGTTCTATCAGATATCATTTCTGCCCCCTTCAAATCTGTTCTCCACAGCTGCAAGAGTGATCCTCTCAAAACAAATTAGATCAGGCAGTTCCCCTCCAACAGAACCCCTCTGACAGGTCCCATGGCTCTTGAAAGTCAGACTTGGTATCTTGGCCCATAAGGCCTGAGGTGAGCTGGTCCCTTCCTGTCTAATCCACCCTCATCCTGCGTCTTGTTCCTCTCTCTCACTGTGCTCCAGCCAAACCTTACTTCTCAGTTTGTCTCACAGGTGAAGATCTTTCTTGCCTTCAAACAAGTCGTTCCTTCTGCCCCGGAACATTCTCTTCCAGCATCCATTGCAAAATCTAGCTCCTTCTCATCTTTCAGCTCCCAGCCCCCTCAGAGAAATTTACCTTGGCCATCCAATTGGTACCCCACTTCCCATTATTATTTATTTCCTTCATGGTACTAATTTATAATTGTTTAATTTGTCGACTTTGTGGGTCAAACACCACCCTTATAAAGGGAGTAAGCCTCTCTTGGTCACAGTGTCGGGTACCAGTATGCACTCAGGAAATATCTACTGAAGGAATGACCCCTTGTGTCTTTACTGAGCAAGGGAAAATTGGATTGGAGGAGGGGAATAGTCTAGGATTTTAAAGGTCACAGAGGAGATAGGGCCTGTATATTTTGGGGTAAAGGAAGGAGGTGGGGAGTTCGAGAAAAAAATAAGAACAAAAAACAAGGTGGAGGGAGGCAAAGGGAAAATTTTTGTTGGTTGAGGCATTATCCACATGGGGACACTCCAAAGGGACAGCTGAGCCCACTTCTCCTGTGTGGTAGCGGGGCCAGGCTGGTGAGTGAGTTAGCTAGCTCCTTCGTTTGGTGCAACACCTGGCTTGTGCTGCACTCACCACCTACTCCCAGCCCCTTGTCAGCTGAATGGTTTGAATTCAGTGGTTTGAATTTGAAATCGTTGGCTACCAAGGATAGAGAAGGAGGGAAATATGCTTCCACTTCAACAGTGGCCACCTAAGATGCCCTCAGTGCAGGTAACAGGGATGCTCAGAGTCCCACCCTGTGTGGAGCTTGCACTCAAATGGTTAAAATTATATTTGTAACTAATGCTTCGCTCTCTCTCCAAAGGATATCTCCAGTCTTTCCCCACTAGCCCAGGTTTTCTTTTAATACAGTGATATAATTCTCATTTGCACTACTGCATCCTATTCTGTGGTTGATAGGGTTAATCTAGAGTAGAATGCTGATAATCAGATTTCTTAAACATGTCTACTTCCTTCTGTTCCTAAACATCTCGAATTTCTAAATTAAGAAGTATTAACCTATAAGACATCATTCACGTGTCAATTTTGTTAATGCTGACTTCGAATGTACTCCAAAGGTGGTTGTGAGCAGTACACCGTAAATAAGGTAGTGACAATGAGGTTAGTGTGGGTTTTATTCTGCACTGATCACTTAGATTTTTATAGAGAAAAACTGACGTGGTTATAAATACCTCAGCCAATTATTCAGAACAGCGTTTTTCAAACTTGAGAAAAGAACAGCCCTCCCATAAATACTCCTTGTAAATCTCTAAGAATATGTCAGCAGAGAAATATTGACTTAATAAGCTAAAAAGGCTTTTTGTATAAAAATACCTTTGAATTGTGAATTCTGATGAAAAATAATTTATAAGTGGTAAACGACTGTTTTAAAAACAATCGGGAATTTGGGGACCCTAGTTTAAGAAATCTTGAACTATGTACCAGTTGAGAGAGTGAAGCTGGCATAGTTACTCCTCACCACAGGTGAAAGAACAGTTCCATAGGCTTCTTTGTCTCCTTGACTAAAATAAATAATCATTAGAACAATGTGGAAAGTTCACTAGAAGAGGTGGGAATAGGAGACACTTAACTCTGAAGATGACAGAAATCTTCCTGGAGGATGTGACATTTGAACTGAGTTTGGATTTTATGCAGGACTTTGAAAAGCAGATGGAAGAATGAAAAAAATCCATCCCAGGCAGCAAAACAAACAAACAAAACCATTATATGCAAAGATGGGGGTGAAAAAGACCATGACTCATTTCGTAACTGCAAATTGTGCAGGATATTTGAAGGGCAAGACACATGTGGGGGAGTGGTGGGCAATGAAGCTGTAAAGATTGTTAGAAGTTAGATATTTCATCCAGAGGAGCTTAGACTTGATGCCATAAGTGATGGGGAACCACTGGAGGAGCTTAAGCAGAGGCACCATGATCAGATTTGCACTGTTAGAAAGTGTACATTGCCAGCAATGTGGAGAATGAATTGGAGGGGGTCAAAACAAGAAGCTTGGAGACAAATTAAAAAGTTACTGTTATAGCTCTATATGAAGGTAAGGAGTATCTGAACTAAATAATTCAAAGAGGAATGCACAAGACATATTGAACAATATTTAGACATATTAATGGAATAGAATTGCTAGGACTTAGTAAAAATTGGATATGGGTATGGACATGAGCAAAGAGTCATAGGTGAATCCCAAGAGTCTGGCTTGGATAACTGAGTGGTTTACGGTGTGATTAAACAATACGAGGAAATAATGAGGAACTGGTTTGGGAAATGAGCTAATAGTTTAGTGTTGGGCATGTTGTCTTAGTTGCTGCGAGATGTCTGTAGATAGATAGGTGGAACAAGGGTTCAGAGAGGAGGTCAGGACTAGAGAAAAAAGACTGAAAATTCTTGGTGATCCCTACCAGTGTAAGGTTGCTGTCCATGCGCTTTAACCTTATCGCTGGGCCTGGTAGTTCAAGTCCAGATGGCAGGTATAGATGAGGTTGTCCAGTGAGAGTTACAAAAGGTGAGAAGAGAGCCAAAAACGAGACCCTAGGAAACACTAATGTTTAAGAGATGGATGAAGGAAAAGAACTTGCAGAAGAAACTGGGAAGTAGAGAGGAAGAACAGGTGAAATCAGCTGCCTTGGGGATGGGAGAGGGTGGTGCAAAGACAAGAAATATAAATGAGTGAACTGGAAGGTTTTAGGTGTCAGAAATTAATAGGGAGTGATGGGTACTTTGGAAATTATGTCTTCTCCAAAGTGGGTAGCTGCGCCTTGTCACAGGAAAGTAGCCCTGATGTTTTCAGATATTTTGATTTTTCAAAGGACAGTGGAAGTTTCGACTTTTATGCCAAGTCTCTTCTTATACAAATGTTGATTCAAATTATAAAGACAACAAAAACTGTGTATGACCATGCTTGGTAGGATCTTTGAGATAAGAAAACCAGAGAATGGCACCATCATTGGATATACATTATTAGAGAATATTACATATCTGTACAAAGCTGCTTAGGTAAACCAAAAATGAAAGAGTTATATTTGATGATGGTATTTCCTGGGATTAGTCTACCAAATGTATACTACTGTTAGACATCTGAGACTATTAAAAAGAATGGCTATAGATTTTAGGTATTTTGTATATCAGAATGTGTAAAAAGAACTTTTCCAAGATGGCAGCTTTTTTTGTTGTTGTTGTTGCGGTACGCGGGCCTCCCACTGTTGTGGCCTCTCCCGTTGCTGAGCACAGGCTCCGGACGCGCAGGCTCAGCGGCCATGGCTCACGGGCCCAGCTGCTTCGCGGCATGTGGGATCTTCCCGGACCGGGGCACGAACCCGTGTCCCCTGCATCGGCAGGCGGACTCTCAGCCACTGCGCCACTCAGTGAAGCCCCAAGATGGCAGCTTTTGATGAATTCTGTTCAAACTATAATTTATTATTATTTACCATATCCGACTATTACCTCTGCTCCTTACAGCTTTTGTTTACCCTCTCTTTTCTGGTAAAGAGCCAGATAGTAAATATTTTAGGCTTTGTGGTCTCTGTCGTGACTACTCAACTCTGCTGTTGTAGCACAAAAGTAGCCATTGACAGTATGTAAGCAAATGGGTATGGCTGGGTTCCAATAAAACTTTATTTACAGAAACAGGGGATTGGCCAGATTTGACCTGGAGGCCATAGTTTGCTCACTCTCTAGGGGATACAGTACTTTTTTTTGCACGGCTTTCGGCCACAGCAGTGAAAGCCTGGAATCCAACCACTATGCCCCCATGGAACTCCCTAGGGGATACTTCTTAAACTGAAAAACACTCAGTAGTGTACCAGCAGATCAACATGATGAACTAAAGCCCTGATTTGTACGGTTTGTCAATTTGGGGAGTTTAAACGCTGCCAATGAAATAGCTGATTTCAAGCTTCCAACAGTTTAGCAATTGGATTGCGAAATTCCTGAATATTTAACAGTTGGCTCTCAGGAGCTGGTGAGAGCCAGTTCCAGCACACCACTAGATGCATACCCCTGGGATAAGGACAATGTATTGGGAATAGGTAAAGCCAAAGAAAACATAGGGAGAAAAAAGTTTTTCTTTTTTTTTTTCAACTAGTCTTAAAGGGCTTAACACACATAAATAAGCAAAATTAGTTGATTGTCCTTTTCCATACTCACTAATATTTATGTTGTTTTTGTTTGATTGTAAACATGGAGGGAACTAAATTTTATGTACATGAAATGATCACTTTCGCATTATCAGGAAATCTGATGGTATTAGCACTGAAGTTAAGTCAAAGTGAAAAGGGCTGGAAGAAAAAATGTGTTTGTGTCTGTATGCAATACATGCATGTATATATTATGTGTATATGAAAATTACGTATATAATATCTTATATATATTATTTTCAGGTCTTTTTCTGGTTCAGAACTTGTTGCTTTTTTCTATGGCTAGTGATTTTCTGTTTGATGTCATAGATTATAAACGTTATGCTGTTGAATGCTGTTGAATGTTTGCCTTTTGTTGTCTTTTTTCAAAGAGTTTTGAAGTTTGTTTTGGCGCACAGGCTAATCTTTAGGTTCGTTGTGGATCAACCTGATCAACCTGATAATATTTTAAGCTTTGTTGGAGTGTGCCTAGAATAGCCTTTATTCAAGGGCTAGTTTAGCTTTAATACTAAGCCATGACCCCCTCCAGGGTTTCTGTTGATTGCCCTCTGGCTCAGTGAGGTCTCTCTACTCTGGTTGGCTAGAATTTGAACATCATCTAATCTTCTGTGTGCTGAGAAATGTTCAGTTTACAGCCTCTGGTAGTAGTTCTTTGCCCAGCCTTGTGGAGTTTCATTCTGTGCTTGTGCAGATTGGTATTCAGCCAAAGACTCAAGAAGACCCCTGTGCAGATTTTGGAAGCTCTTTCTCTGTATAGCTCCCTCCTCTCTGATACTTTGTCCCACAAATTCCAGCTCCCTCCCCTCCAAAAATCCAGGCTCTATCTTCTCAGTTTAGTGAGACCACTGTGCTTTGAGTTTTTCTTTGCTGTGCTGTAGGTAGGAAGCTGTAGCATTTTATTTTCCTTCTCTCAGATATCAGTCTTTCCCTGTCATTTGCAAACAGTTGTCTCATATCTTTTGTCCAGGTTTCTGGTTGTTTACTGTGGAAGAGCAAGTTCTGTGCCACTTACTTTGTGATCAGTAGTGGAGCTTAGCATCTTTATGATGCTAAATCTTCCGATTCCTGTATATTTATTCAGGTCTTCTTGAGATTTTAAATAAACTTTTAAAATTTTCTCCATAAATTCTCTGCATAGAATCTAATATTTAGAGTTTGATATATTCTCTAGCCTTCATACTTTTATGCTATTGCAAATGGTATTTTTTTTTTAACCTACGAGTTGGAAGTATAAAGGAAAAAAATAAATTTTGCATATTGATTTTTCTACCCAGTAACTTTGTATATTGATTTTCCTATACAATAATTAATTGAAGTATTATTTTGAATTACTTAGATGTCATTTTCAAATAATGAATAATGATAGTTTTGTTTTTTTAATTCTAATCCTCATATATATTTTTTTCTTGCTATACTTCACTGTTTAAGAGCTACAATGCAGTGTCAAATAGTTGTTCCTTTCTATTTCTACTTAGCTAAGATTTTTAAAAGTCACAAATGTTGAATTTATTAAATGCTTTTTTCTGCATCTATTGAGATATTTGTATGATTTTTCACTTTAATCTGTTAATGTAGTAAATCACATTGTTTGTTTGTTTCATTGTTTGGTTTTTATTCTAATGTGAAACCAACTTTGTACTTCTGAAATAAAACCAACTTGGTCATGTTAGATTTTCCTTTTTATACTTTGCTTGATTTGCTTTGCTATTATTTTGCTAAAGATTTTTTCATTTGTGTTTGTGAATGAGATTGTCCTATAATTGTCCTCTTACTGTTTCTATAGGTTCTCACTTATATGTTACACTAGCCCTGAAGCATTTTGTAGTTACTTATTTCTTTAATATTTAATAGAACTTGTCCAGTAAGCCATCTCAGACTGGAGTTTTGTGAAAATTTTAACCTCTTTATCTCTATTAAGGCTTCTTGCCTTAAAGTTTATTTTGTCTCATATTAATATGCCATACTAGCTATCTTTTGGTTGGTATTTGCACAATGTATATATTTTAACATCTTTTTACTTAACTTTTCTATCTGCCTTATGTTTTGGATGACTTTATTTTACAGAGTGTATCATTGGGTTTTTTATTTTACTTAGTCTGATGATCTAACCTTTTCACTGGAGCATTTAGTCCATTATCATTAAGTATCATTTCTCATATATTTAGGTTTAAATCTGTCATTTCATTTTGTGATTTCTATTTGTACAATTTATTTATTTTTCTCTTCTTTATTGAATTCTTTTGGGTTGATTGAATCCCTCCATGTTTTTCCCTTTATTTTGAAGGTATACTATACTGTTTCTCTTCTTCAGTGGTGACTAGAAATTTCAACATGCGTATTAACTTACCAAAGTCCTAAAAAGCAATACTTCTGCCTTTGGTATAACATAAGAACTTTAGAACGCTTTTAACTTCATTTATTGTCCTCCTTATTTATGTTATTGTGATTGTGTATTTTAATTCTCTGTTTCTTTACTCCATAAGCCATTATTATTATTTTATATCTGTACGGTATTTACCAAGAAATTTTCCACTTCTTTTTGCATCCCAGACCATATAGACAACTCCTTTGGTTAATAACAATCTTCATGAGTTCTCTTCTGCTATCTGTTGTTTCTTACTCATGAGTCTTCGTTTCCTGTGTGCTTGGTTATTTTTCTTACTGTAAACTGCTCATTTCCCTGAGAATTATTTGTGGTGATTCTGTGAGGCCTTGGATGAGGGTGAATTCCCTCAAAGAGTGTCGTACCCACTTCTACCAGGTTCTTAGAGTTCTCCCAATCCAGGACCACTTTAAAACTGTAGCTTGAGGTGTCAGGAATCATCAGGTGGTGTTTTAAAGAGTATTTTAAATGTTTATTAAGCATTTTTATTTATCTGTGGGAGAGACTGTCTGTATAAATGAGTATGCCATATTGAAATGGAAGACATTGTCTACATTTTCTTCTGAGTTTTTAAAATTGTGGTAAAATATACATAATTTTTACATGCATGGTTCAGTGGCTTTACGTACCTTCACATTGGTGTGCAACCATCACCACCATCTATCTCCAGAATTTTTATCATCTTGCAGAATTGCAACTCTGTACCCATTGAAGTAACTGCCATTTCCTCTCCACCAGCTCCTATTACGTCTACTTCCTGTCTCTGTGAATTTGACTACTCTAGGTACCTCATATGAGTGGAATAATACGGCATTTTTCCTTTGGGATTGGCTTATTTCAGATATTTTCAAATTTCATCTGTGTTGTAGCAGTTATCCTTCTAAGAGTCTTAAAAGGATTTCTTTCATAGTTAGGTCCTTAATTAACCTAGGATTAATTTTTGTTGAGCTGTGAGGTGCAGATCTAAATTTATTCCAATATTGATATCCTGTTGTCTCAATACCATTCGTTGATTATTGCATCCTTTTCACATTGATTTGTAATGTCACTTCTGTCATATATCAAATATTCATATAAATATAAGCCTATTTCTGAGATATATGTTTTGCTCAGTTGGTCTATCTATCTGTTCTTATACCAGAAAACAGTATAAGTTATTATGGCTTGAAAATAATTCTTAATATATGGTAAGGCATATCCTTCCATCTAGTAGGTCTGGGGTTACCAAGCCTCAGCTCAGCTCATAGGGAGCTGCCCACAGGCCTATAGTTGAGGGTTGAGAGAAGAGCAGGAATGTGGTACTGTGTGTGGGCCGAGTGTAAACCACCTGCATTGTCACTCTGCTTGTGCATTCAGGTCCTGTTGGGTTCAGTTCAGATATATTGTATCGACCTGACTTCTAGAAATGGCTCAGGTTATAGCTAAGTGGAGCAGAAAACACCCACCTCATGGCACTGCTTAGACTCAGTGGTCTGCCAGGGTCCACTGTCCTTTCAGAGCCTAATAGATGCCTCAGGAGTTAAAACATTCAACATATCCATTGAGTAAATATTTATTGAATGCCTGCCATAGGCTAGCACTGTGGGTGTAGCAACAATCCAAGCAAATGAAGTCTCTGTTCTCATGACATTTATGTAAACTATTCTAGTTTATTAAAATGGAAGTAGTTATTTTTTTTGTTGGGTTCAGTGCTTTACTAAAAAGTGCTAAGGGTCTTCTACGTGATTATTAATGAAATTTGGGCCTACTGGTCTTTGTTCTCTATATTTCACATATTTCTGAGGATATGAAGACATGTTGATTTGAAAACTGCTCGATTGCTGGTGATGAAATCTTCAACAAAGATCAGTGTTTTAAAGAGCATAGCATTCACTGGGCAAAAATTTACATACGTTTGCATAATTGAGGCCAAATTTATGACAGCAAAAAAACAAAACCCCTGCAGGAGTGGGCAAGGCTGCCACCAAAACCTCGGCACACTCTGAACACACCTACCCACCTGCATCCTTCCTGAAGATACCTTACCCCAGAGAATGTGCCTTTTTACTTTCTCAGTCTGTGAAGTGGGGTGGTTTAAAAACAAAAGTAAATTTTGCATACACTTTTACTAATACTAGCCTTGTAATGCAAACTAGTCAGTCACACAAAGAAATAACTGAAAAATTGCTCTTTTGGATAGATATATGCTGGCTCAGGGGAAAGTACTGGCAGGAATTTCTTTGAACAGGTTTAAGTTATTTCCCTTCATAGAGAACCAAAAAGATATCACAACAAACTGTTAAAATCTAAATAAGATGAATGGGGACTTCCCTGGTGGCTCAGTGGTTAAGAATCCACCTGCCAATACAGGGGACATGGGTTCGAGCCCTGGTCCAGGAAGATCCGACATGGCACAGAGCAGCTAAGCCTGTGAGCCACAACTCCTTATCCCATGTGCCACAACTACTGAAGCCCGTGCTCCTAGAGCCCGTGCTCCACAACAAGAGAAGCCACCGCAATGAGAAGCCCGTGCACCACAATGAAGATTAGCCCCCGCTTGCTGCAACCTGAGGAAGCCCGCGTGCAGCAACGAAGACCCAATGCAGCCAAAAATAAATAAATAAATAAATTTAAAGTAAATAAATAAGATGAATGACTCCATCATTCATCTAACAAAGTTGGCTTTATTTAGTAGATTCAGCTAACAACTGGAAGGCAGAATTATACATTTCTGTACAAGATTGCTGTAATTAACATTTATCATGGAAACTATGAGTTATTTCAGATTCTTCACTCACATGTCATAGAAATTATAGTATTCATGGTAAAAATCATCATCTTTAGTCATCTTTCTTTTCTAAACAGTTCTCTGACAGATACGTCTCTTAGTTTCTAAAAGAGACTGACAAAGTATCAGAGAATATTTTAGCCCAATAAATGACATAAATGTCTTACCTTCTTGCCAGGTAATACTTATCAAAATGTTACCAAAATTAGGCTGCAGTGTTCTATCACCTCTTTTGCGATGGTCTGTGTATATCTTGTCAGGGATTAGCCTGCCATAACTCACAAAGATTAAAAATTGTTTGCTATTTATATCTCTATGTGAATCTAGGTTGTCAAAATCCTGTGACTCAAAAAAAAAAGAAATTGCCTGAATGCTAAACTTATATTTGCTATTGGCTTCCTTTTAATTAGTGTCCAAATTTGATATACCCTATAGCCTGACAAAACAAATGGGAAACTCTTTTCCTCCTTGATGCTAAATTAAAAACCATTTTTAATATTAAAATAAAAGATACAGATCTATTGAATAGATGCAAAATTGGCATGAATTGTAATTGTTATCCTGTGGCAGGTCGCTTGAGGCAGCTAATGGTGGACTGCTCAAATATTTCCACCAAAGTGCCTGGAAAAGCAGGGGAGTGTGGATGAAGGGCTGCCTCTACCTCGGTGTATTGTCACAACAGATTAGGTACTTTACCACTATCACACTTTCATTATAGTTCTTCCATCAGAATGGACAAGTACACCATGTCTCATTTATTCCACAGCTGTATATTAGTACCTGGTATGTTCGAGGCTCTGTGCGAAATTCTCTGGATATAATGGTGAATAAGTAAAATACATCAGAATATTCAGAGGTAAGGACTTTATCACCATGTGACATAACAAAAAACTATCTCAAATTTTCTTGTGAGGGCTTCCCTGGTGGCGCAGTGGTTGAGAGTCCACCTGCCGATGCAGGGGACACGGGTTCGTGCCCCAGTCCGGGAAGATCCCACATGCCGCGGAGCGGCTGGGCCCGTGAGCCATGACCGCTGAGCCTGCGCGTCCGGAGCCTGTGCTCCGCAACGGGAGAGGCCACAACAGTGAGAGGCCCGCGTACCGCAAAAAAAAAAAAAAAAAAAAAAAAAAAAAATTTCTTGTGAAAATTAAATAGGAAGATCTGTGTAACCTGGGACAGAGTAACCACCCAATAAATGAATGCTTCAAAAACAACATAAACTACATGTAATTTGTAGTCCTTGATTGTTTTTTTAAACAGCTATAAAGGACATCCTTGGGACAATTATGGACATTTGGATTTCAACTGGATATTAGATATTAGGGCATTCTTGTCGATTTTCTTAAGTGTGACAGTGACACTGGGGTTATGAAGGAGAATATCCTTGTTGTTAAATGATGCTTGAAGTATTTGGGGGTGAAGTGTCATGATATCTGTAACTCAGTTTCAAAGTTTCAGAAATAAATATAGTTACATAAAGAAGAACGTTAACAGTGGTTAAAGGTAGTTGGTAGGTGTATGGGTGCTTATCATACTATTCTTGCAACTTTTCTGGATGTTTGAAAACTTTCAGAATAAATTTGGGAAAAGCGTTTAGTCTCTTTTTCTCTTCCCTGTTAAGAACAAAGCATGATTATGCATTTCCCCAAAGGGAATCTATTCCCCGAAATATGAGTTAGAAATTGGAGATCATACAAATTTAAGGCAGTTTCAGAAAGGATTTTGTTGTTTTTCTTTTAAGTCTAAGTTACATCAGTCAAGGGTAAACTCAGGTCTTAGGCAACACTCTGAACGTTGTCACAACAGTTACTTAACCTTTATTTGCCCAAGCTCCCTTTTACCTTGTACATTCACATTTGCCAGATGAATTGTGTCTGCATAGCCACTAGCAAGGTACTTGTCACTTATTCCACAGAAACGTTCCCATTATGATAGGCCTGGAAGGTGGGGGGCTTGGCCCCAAGGCCATCAGAAGATGCAACTTCACATGGCGAGCTTGCGGTTTAGTTGGAAGGTTAAGCATGATGAAGCTGAAGAACACACTCAGAACAATTTAGAAAGTATAAATGAAAACAGTGCAGTTCCAGAGGGTGTTACAGAAGCTGTTCTTAATATCAGCGTGGAAGCAAAGTGTTGTAATATTCTAGATGTTAACAGCGATTGGGCATCCATAGACTTATCTTTCCATAGATTAAAATTTTCTTCAAGTCCAAGTAGATTCAGGGCACCACCACTGGAATTTTTTGATGCTACCTGCGTTTTCAACCCAGGCATTATTTTCTCTGAAGTTGAAGCCAGGGAGTGACATTGTGTTTTAATCATGGAGAAATTGTGTTTTTATTCATTCATTCATTTGGCTGCATCAGGTCTTAGTTGTGGCATGCAGGATCTTCGTTGCAGCATGTGGGATCTTTTGTTGCGGCACGCGGGCTCTTTGTTGTGGTATGCGGGCTTCTCTGTAGTTGTGGTGTGCAGGCTCCAGAGCATGTAGGCTCAGTAGTTGCGGCACGCAGGCTCTCTAGTTGTGGCACGTGGGCTCAGTAGTTGTGGTGCACGGGCTTAGTTGGCCCATGGCATGTGGGATCTTAGTTCCCCTACCAGGGATGGAACCTGCGTCACCTGCATTGGAAGGCAGATTCTTAACCACTGGACCACCTAGGAAGTCCTGAGAAATTGTTTTTTGACCATGGTTTTCATCAAGTCCACAAAGCTTCAAAGGGTAAAGAACACCTCCAGTATACCAAATATCTATTGTACACTACGATGCATCGCATTAACCTATCGTGACATCTATGGTCCTTAGAGTCGGACTTCAGATAGCGTCTTGGATTTTCTCCAGCAATGCCAATTTTCTCAAGGTTGATCCCCTAAAAAAGTGATGGTAGGAGGGCTTCCCTGGTGGTGCAGTGGTTAAGCATCCGCCTGCCAATGCAGGGGACACAGGTTCGAGCTAATGCGGGCTTCTCTGTAGTTGTGGTGTGCAGGCTCCAGAGCATGTAGGCTCAGTAGTTGCGGCACGCAGGCTCTCTAGTTGTGGCACGTGGGCTCAGTAGTTGTGGTGCACGGGCTTAGTTGGCCCATGGCATGTGGGATCTTAGTTCCCCTACCAGGGATGGAACCTGCGTCACCTGCATTGGAAGGCAGATTCTTAACCACTGGACCACCTAGGAAGTCCTGAGAAATTGTTTTTTGACCATGGTTTTCATCAAGTCCACAAAGCTTCAAAGGGTAAAGAACACCTCCAGTATACCAAATATCTATTGTACACTACGATGCATCGCATTAACCTATCGTGACATCTATGGTCCTTAGAGTCGGACTTCAGATAGCGTCTTGGATTTTCTCCAGCAATGCCAATTTTCTCAAGGTTGATCCCCTAAAAAAGTGATGGTAGGAGGGCTTCCCTGGTGGTGCAGTGGTTAAGCATCCGCCTGCCAATGCAGGGGACACAGGTTCGAGCTCTGGTGGGAGGATCCTACATGCCACGAAGCAGCTAAGCCCGTGCACCACAACTACTGAACCTGTGCTCTAGAGCCCACGAGCCACAACTACTGAGCTCGCCTGCCACAACTACTGAAGCCTGCATGCCTGCCCGTGCTCCTCAACAAGAGAAGCCACCGCAATGAGAAGCCGACGCACCACAATGAGAAGCCGACGCACCGCAACGGAAGAGTAGCCCCCACTCGCCACAACTAGAGAAAGCCCGTGCGCAGCCACAAAGACCGAACACGGCCAAAAATAAAATAAAATAAAATAAAATAAGTGATGGTAGGGAAAAATGAGCTAGATTTACACAGGAGCTAAGAACTCTTGCAGATGCTGTGACAGATTCATTTTAAAAGTTTGATCCTGTATTATAGAGACTATTAAAATTCTAATACATTTACTCAGGCAACTTTTGCTAATATAAAATTTATCAACTTGATATTTTGCTGAAGACTAAAAGATTGCTTGTTAACCTAGGGAAAATGTATAAAAGTATTTATTTTTACCTCTAGGTGGTGCTGTGTATTGTTCTATGTTAGGCACAAGACTGCCTACTTTTGAAATGGAAAGATTCTCAAAGATTATGCGTCTTGTTTTACAGATGAACACATGAGACTCATTGAAATTTGGCCTGTTTAAGATAAAAATTCTGGTTTGAGGCAGAGCCAGGACTAAAGCCTCTTTTTTTGCAAAATGTTTAACATATGATTTATTTGAGGAAAAATTAGTCATTCCATAATTATTTCATACAGTATTATGTATACTGTTGTGACAGGTTTAAGAGTTTATTTCACTTTATTGATTCATGAAGTTTTCTTTAGGAAGTTCTCAAAGAAAATAAGTTGCCCAATTAATGTGAAAATAGATTGTAAGGAAAGATAATGAGATATCATTTTATATATATATATGTCTAAATTACTTTACCAAAGAAGAACTCTCAATGGTTGAAGGACCCAAAGAGGAATATAGATTGCTAGTAATTATGTGAAAATATATTACAACTCACTAACAATCAAATCAAAACTGAAGAGCAGTGTAGTGCCTCAAAAGTTTGTAACGCTCATCCTCAGAGACACGAAGGCGGTGGTAAGACAGGCACCTCATCGCTGGCAGAGGGAGTGTAAATCGGTACAACTTTTCTGGAAGTTAATTTGACAAATGTTAAAAAGAAACTTAAATTGTTCAAACTGACCTAGTAGTTCAGATTCTAGGCTCCTCTCTGTAGGAATAATCAGGAATGTGGACAAGGATTTACATACAAAGATATTGATAACAGCATTATTTGTAGTATTTATAAACAAGAAAAGCATTGTATAAGTTAGGGTGGGTTTATGATATACGGCAGCCATTAACAAACTACTTGCAAAATAATTTTAAATGACAAAAGAAAATGTTCATAGTACTTTACTGAATTAAAGAGGTTAAAAATCTATAAACATGGGTTATCTAATATAAAATATTACTGCATTTGGAGAAAAATGATGAAAAACATAGGCAAGCATTAATAGAGGTTACCTGGATGTGCCTGGAGAAGAATGAGTGCTTTGCTGCTTTTTCTTTTCTCTCTGTTTTGCAAGTTTTCTACCAAGTATACTTTCTACAGAAGTATAAGAAGTGTGCTTATAGACAGAAAAAATGTTATTTTTTCAAAGAAAGAAGTAGCATTTAAAATGATTTTGAAACCTGTCACTCTGTGGATCGTCTGAGGCCGGCAGCTTTTCTGCCTTCCTGTTTTGTCCCCTTGTACTTATTGTCAGGGGGAGGAAACCCTACTGCATTATTTCCCAGAGCCAGAATTACTGCGTCTGACTCGCTTTCCCTTTTATCTCTTTGATTAAGAGTGACAGAATTCTAAACCCCAAAGTCTGAAGTTCATTTTGGACAGTGGTAAACAATCACCACGTCTAAACAAACCTCCCTCAATATATGGTGTCCACTTTTCTTCTTCAAGATTTTCCTTCTCCCTTCTTCATTTTATTCTGTGGTTTTTACTGACTCAATTTTGGGGATCTATTTTTGTGCCTTAAAGTGCATGTTAGGGGCTTCCCTGGTGGCGCAGTGGTTGGGAGTCCGCCTGCCGACGCAGGGGACACAGGTTCATGCCCTGGTCCGGGAAGATTCCCACATGCCGCGGAGCGGCTGGGCCCGTGAGCCACGGCCGCTGGGCCTGCGCATCCGGGGCCTGTGCTCCGCCACGGGAGAGGCCACAACTGTGAGAGGCCCGCGTACTACAAAAAAAAAAAAAAAAAAAAAAAAAAAGCATGTTAAGTTTTCTAACTAATATAAAGTTCACACATTTAGGTATTTTGCTAGCTGTTCTAAGGAACCAGTTCATACTTAAACTGGTTACTGAAAGGTTCTCAGTTTAATTGAAGCTTAAGCTTGGTAAATTCCCAATCCTCAACTTAAAACCCTTCATTCTTGTCATAGGAGGAAATGTTGGCTCATCTGAACTTTCCTTTTTAAATTCAGATTGTCTCGTAATGATGCAACTCATAAAAAACATATTCAGTGTTATATAGTGAAGAAAGGCTAGAACTAAATTGCAAGAGACCTTGACTTTTGTCCTGGGGATTGCTTAGGACAGTGAGGAATGAACAGTTGAGCATTTCCATCTGGCACTAATTACTTGTGTGCTCTTTGGCAAATTATTTATCCTCAGTTTCTTTGCCTATAAAATTAAGGTGGTGGCCCAGATGACCTATGACTCATGATCTGACAGAGGAGCAGAATATTTGAAATTGTGCTTGCAGTGAAAAATCTGGGTCACAAGTCTCCCATAGGTTTAAGATTCCTTCTGATTCTGAAATGCTTTTCTGGTCACAGTGTCCCTTTGAAACCACACAACTCAGATTGGGACTCGAGCCCACTGATTGGGACTCAAACCCAGCCAAAACTCAGACAGACTTGAACCCACTGTCTTTTAATTGATTGCACACCTGGCCTCAGGACTTGCTGAAGTCTCAGCGCAGAAGGAATTCAGCGAGAGGCATGGTGATAGGTAAGAAGTAAATTTATTGAGGGAGAGACACGCTCCATAGACAAAGTGTGGGCCATCTCAGAAGGCAAAAGGCCCTGAAATACGGGGTGGTTAGTTTTTATGGGCTGGGTAATTTTCTAGGCTAATGAGTGGGAAGATTATTCCAGCTATTTTGGGGGAAGGGAGGGGGATTTCCAGGAATTGGGCCACTGCCCACTTTTTGGCCTTTTATGGTCAGCCTCTTGGAACTGTCATGGCACCAGTGGATGTGTCATTTAGCATATGCTAATGTATTACAATGTGCGTATAATGAGGCTCAAGGTCTACTGCAAGTCGAATCTTCCACCGTCTTGGACCTAATTGGTTCTAACCAGTTTATGTTGTATTCTCAACAGCTATTTCATTCTTTTAAAGGTTGTGCCCTGCCCTCTTCCCTCCTGTTTCACCTTCATAACAGTATCTATAGCAGGAGCCTCCTGGGTCCCTGTCTTTCAAGTTTGCTTCCAGATCCCATAGTTTAGAGGCCACTGCTTCTATTTTCTTAGTTATTCAGAGAAGGAAGTACTTCAGCATTGGAGCTGGTGGCATAGGAGCTGCTACTGAACTCCTAAAATAATGTAAAAGCTGCAGCCATGAATACATCTGGAAGGGTACAGCAGCATATGCACGAATGTTCCTTTATGTTTACAGGGATGTGTTAGCAGAAACTGTTAACGTGTAACAATTCCCTGATTCTCTCTATCCAGGGCCTGCCTTAAAGTGGACAGAATACATAGCTGGCATGATTTGAGGGGACACCAGACAGGGTGCTTCATTCAGAAATACTCTACTGCCTGTTAGTCCAACATTATTAAATAGCTTAACTTTGGCTCTTGAAAGCTACCACAAATGCTTTAAAAACACATCTTTCAAAAAATGGAAAGAAATCTAATCTTAGAAGAACAGGAACATTCATAGAATACAGTAGGTCAAGTTCAAACTAAAACTTTGGTGAGGCTTCAGTGAGACATTAAGAAAGATATTTCAGTGTATATATCCTCTGACAGGAGGCCAAGGGCATCTACTTCTAACCCCACAAACAAGTACATCAGCATCTTCACATTTCACATTTCTCGCTATTCGTCCCTCAGTTATCAAGTGTACCATGCTTTAATGCTAAGTCACAAAGTCTTCTCTCAGGTTGCCTGTTTGTGTGTGAGTTGCTATTGAAAAATAGATTTCAGGTTAAGACTTACTTTGTGCCTGTTTTTAGAAGTATTTATTTGATCTGAGTCATATTCCATTTTTGGCCATCAATGTGTTTATAGGCAAACTTCTTACACTTATTTCTGGGTGCTTTGTTTTAACTACCTTTAAAGGCATTGATAGTGAAATAAACGTTTAAACAAGAGATTGCGAAAATGTATTAAATATAGGGGAAATTTTTATGCCTTGGAAAGTTCTTAGAGTTATTTATAGTTTATAAACATAGTGATGTTATATAAGCTTATAACATAAATTTATACTTTTAAACTTAGCTTATATTAATTAGTGATGAAGACAAAAGTAGATTCTGAGAAAACAGAATTGTGAGCATCCCAGATGAATAGTATAGTGTGACCTTGTTTGGCCAGAGCTTGCCTGTGAGATTTATGATGCTCTTGACCCATTTTGTTGATTTTTCTGTGATTCTTCTTCCTCCTGTACATTAAAAATATTCTCTGAGGCTTTAGACACCTATCCATTGGTTCAACAAATTATCTCTTATTCACCCACTGTGTTCTGGGCACTGTGCTTGTGCCTGAAGCTACAAAGATAAGACCGTGTCCCTGTCAGTGTGAGTGGGTGACAAAGACAATGACAACGTGACGATACACAAACAGAAATAGGTTTGAAGTTCCAAGAGGTCTCCTGGGAAGGAGCTCCTGGTCCCGCTGGGAATGTCAGGGGAGACCTACCTGAGGGAACAGCTACCTGAGGAACATACACCCGCCATCACGAGCTAGAGCAGGAGGAGGCAGGTGTATGGGGTGCGCGTTTGGCTGAGGGAGCCCTGGGGGGCTTGCCGCGTGCACCTCGCCCCGCCTGAGAGGTTCTGGGGAGGTGCTTGGAGAAGGACCCTCTAAGGGTTGGAGGAAAAATACGGAATAGGGGAGTCTTCCAGTAAGGCAGAGCGGAGGGCCAGGGCATGAAGGTGTTTGCTAACTTATTCAAACAGCTCAGAAAGGCTGGGAGACAGGATTTGTGAGGGGAGTTGATGAGGGAGTGGGTAGTGGCATATAGACCTGGGAAAGATAGCGGTAGTTAGTACTTACTGAGTTCTTACCATGTGCCATGCACCATTCTAAACCCTGACGTGTCTTAGCTCATTTAATCCTCATGTAACTCCATGAAGCTACTATTATTATCTCCATTTTGCAGAAGAGGACATTGTGGTGGTATTAAAATATGTCCACAAATTCTTTGATAGGCTTCCCTGTAAGTATACCCTAATTCTTCTCCCCTTGGGTGTGGGCTGGCTAATGTCCTGCTTCCAACTAATAAAATATAGCAGAAGTGATGATTGGTGGCTTCTGAAACTAGGTCATAAAAGGCATTATGGCCTCCTTCTTGCTTTCTCATTCACTCTGGAGGAAGCCAGCTGCCATATGATGAGGCCACTTAAGCAGCCTTACAGAGAGGCCCACATGGCAAGAAACAGAGCCCTCCGGCCAAGAGCCTCCTGCCATCTGCCGTGTGAGGGAGCTGTTTTGAAAAGAAGATCTAGCCTCAGTCAAGTCTTCAAATGACTGCAGCCCCAGCCTTGACCACAACCTTATGAGAAAGCCTGAGCCGGAACTACCTAGCTCAGCTGTTCCCAAACTCCTGACCCCGCCCCCCCGCAAAGCCTCTGGGATAATAAGTGTTTGTTGTTTTAAGCTACTAAGTCTTGAGGTAATTTGTTACGCAGCACTAGATAACTAATACAGACACTGAGGCATCACATATTAAGTAACTTTTCCAAGGTCACATAACTCATCAATTATGAATTTGAAATTTGAACTCAGGCATTCAAACTCCAGACTCTATTCACCTCAGCTGTACTATTCTGCCTTGAAAAGTAGGTTGGGCCTGTCTCTGGAGAGCCAGTGCTTATATTACACTTACACACACACAGACATACACATACACTCTCCCTCTCTCCCTCCCTCTCTATTTTTTTAGGACTTAATCTTGATAGTTATAGGGAACCACTGAAAGCAGTTACATGTTGGAAAGATCCTTTGGCTTAGAGGCTTGATTGTAAGGGGCTCTAACTAGAACAGTGTCAGGTAATGGAAGTAATCCAGACAGGGAATGTGAGGTCCTGAACTAAGGCATGGGATAGAAAGGATTAGACAGGTTCAAGAAGTATTTAGTGGGTAGACTTGAAGGACCCTTACATGGCTGACTAGGTATTTGTAGTGCTGGGCTGTGAGAGGGCGAGAAGAGTCACCAGAGTGGTTAAGACTCTGCACTCCCAGTGCAGGGGGTACAGGTACAATCCCTGGTTGGGGAACTAAAATCTCCGCATGCCGCACGATGTGACCAAAAACTAAATAAATTTCAAAAACAGTGGCTATGTAAATGAACCATACTTCAATAAAATTAAAAAAAGAGAGAGAGAGAGAAATACCTGAGAGGTGGGATCCCAGCACCACTGGACTGGAGTTGCTGAGCAGAGGTCTGAGCTGAGGTGGGGACTTGGAAGTCATCAGCCCACCTCTAGAGGATGCTGCAGTGATGGCACGGGTGACTGAACCCTGGGAGAATGTGTGGAATGAGAGGAGGAGAGTCTCTACAAGGAGGCCTGGCCTAACCCTGACAGGGGGTGGGCAGAGAGAGGAGCCAGAGAAAAGAGAACCAGGGAAAATGGCATCAGAAAACTTAGGGAGAGAGAATTTTGGAAAAGAGAGTATTTTACAGTGGCAAGTGTAGCCTCAGTATCTGACAGGTGCCACTTTCTGAGTCTGTGAAACCTGGCCACTGTGACTTCTAGGCCGACCCCTTGGAAGAGCACCCCGCCATGGGCATCTTTCCACTCCACCCTCTGAGGCATCCCTGAAGGTTCCCGCGGAGCTTCCTATGCTCACCTGGTCTCAGCGGATCTACTTAACTCATTTCAGTTCAACAAACATTTATGTAAACTTTAGTACCTAGTAGGCACGTAATAAATGATTATTGGATGACTAAATACTTATTAATAATATGTGCAAGGCACTGGGTAGGGCAAGGCTTGACTCTCTTTGCACATGCAAAAGTATTATAAGAAGACTTCTCCATGAGTCCACTGACTTATTAAGTAGCTGCAGATTTTAATGAGGGTTTTTTTTTTTTACATCTTTATTGGAGTATAATTGCTTTACAATGGGGTGTTAGTTTCAAGGTTGCTCCTCCCTCTGCTATATTTTCGAAGAGTTTGAGAAGGATAGGTGTTGGCTCTTCTCTAAATGTTTGATAGAATTCACCTGTGAAGCCATCTGGTCCTGGGCTTTTGTTTGTTGGAAGATTTTTAATCACAGTTTCAATTTCAGTGCTTGTGATTGGTCTGTTCATATTTTCTGTTTCTTCCTGATTCAGTCTTGGCAGGTTGTGCATTTCTAAGAATTTTAATGAGGGTTTGATGTCTCCTATAGAGTCAGAAAATTTTGTTTCTGTTGTGGAAGAGCTATTTGTGTTAATAACAACAGAAAAAGGAGTCAAAGGCCACTCTGAAATTTTTCCTGATATTTAACGACTGCGTTTACGAAGGTATTCTGGAAAGTTAACATGGCTTATTAAGCTGAAATTTTAAAAAGGGTTTCTTTAATGACATAAGCTTCTTTCAACTCCAGCTGTTCTAAATGGCAGCTTTCTGTCCAAGAGTCATTATTTTTAAAAGTCGTATTTAAGGTAACTGAAAAAAAACTCTTTTAGTAATTATAGTGATTAGATTCTCTTTTAAAATTATGCTTGGATTTTCTATTAGGAAAACCATGGCAAAGTCATAAAATCATAGATCCATAATAAAGTTTCAAAGGTCTGAAAACTTTTATGGACTAAAAAATACTACATTTTCAAAATTGAATTCTGTGGCTTTCATATTAAAGGCAAGCAGAAGTTTCCCACATCTTTAAATAATTAAGACAATTAGAAAACTGTAAACCAAACTTTGAATTCTGTAGCCCTTCAGAGTATGAAAGCTCTGTTGTAAATCTGCTGGATTTATTAACTGGGGGTGCTCATTGAGTAGGGCATAAGCCATATCATATAATGCTACCTACTGAAGGCTTGTTTTGTTCCTTTGTTGAAACACTTCCCCAGAGTAAAAAGACTGGGAAGAGAAAAGAGTTAACTGAGTTCATCTGAAAGAACCTCCCTTCCCATCCCCAATCAAAACCTTCTCACCCTTAAATCCGGCCTCCTTTGACTCTGAGCCCTGCCCCTTTCCAGGCCCTTCTCACCTGCTTTGAATCCCTGTGCTCTGTACCTTGGCATGGAGCCTTTCATTCTATCATTTTTAAGTTATTCTACAGTGATTTCTGGGGTACTTAGTACAGGTTTGTCCCTACAGTTTACTCTTCTTGAAGACAGGGTCCACTCTATGCTTTGTCTCCATTTTCCCACAGGAGTTTAACCTATGCTGATCACTGAACTCTCTGTTTCCAGAACTGTGATGGTTAATTTCATGTCAACTTGGCTAGGCTGTGGTGGCCAGTTGTTTGGTCAAACACTGGTCAAGATGTTTCTGTGAAGAAATTTTTTTTAGACGTGATTAACTCTTAAATCAGTGGACATTGAGTAAAGCAGATTGCTCTCCACAGTGTGAATGGCCTCATCTAATTAGTTGAAGGCCTTAAGGGCAAAGACTGAAGCTCCCTGAAATAGAGCGCATTCTCCTCAAGACTGCAGCGTAGAAACCCTGCCTGAATTTCCAGCCCACTGCCCTATGGATCACACTCCAGATGCAATATCCGCTCTCCCCTGAATTTCGACTTCAGACTTGCCAGCCCCTGCAGTCACATGAGCCAATTCCTTAAAATCTCATTCTCTCCTAGTGGTTCCGCTTCTCTGGAGAGCCCAAGAATTAAAAACCTACATTAAACAATAGATACAATTATAAGAGATTTCAGTGGGCTGTATCATTTTTATAGTAATTCTCTGAAGAAAGTACCTTCTGGCTCTCAGTTTACAAAAGTGATACGTCTTGAAGGAGCCTTAAAAACTTAGCCACTCAACATTGTCCCTGTCCCCAAATCATGCTACCCTCATGCCTCATTGACGTTTTTTAACTTTTTATTTGGAAATAATTTCAAATTTACAGAAGTGTTGCAAGAGTAGGAATAGTGCAAAGAAAACTCACATATACTCTCCCTGACTTCATCTAGTTTACCCATTTACTTTATCACTGTGCATACACTGTCTTTCCCTGTATGCACGTGCGTGCACACACGTTTGAGTGTAAGTTATATATAACATAACTCTTTACTTCTAAATGCTTCAGTGTGTGTTTCCTAAGAAGAGGGATACTCTTACTAACCCAGTACAATTATCAACTAAGAGAAATTTATTACTGATATAATACTTATATCTATTCCATTATCTGTATTCCGGTTGTATCCATTGGTCTGACATTGTCCTTTAAAGCATTTTAAAATTCTTTCCCGTTATAGAGTATTACAAGATATTGAATATAATTCCCTGTGCTATACAGTAGGATCTTGTTGTTTATCTATTTTATATAGAGTAGCTTGCATCTGCCAATCCCAAACTCCTCATTTATCCCTCCTCTCCCCCAACGTTCTGCTTTGGTATCCATAAGTTTGCTTTCTATGTCCATGAGTCTGTTTTCATGTTGTAAATAGGTTCATTTGTATCATATTTGAGATTCCACATATAAGTGATATCATATGATAGTTGTCTTCCTCTATCTGACTTAACTTCATGTAGTATGATAATCTCTAGGTCCGTCCATGTTGCTGCAAATGGCATTATTTCATTCTTTTTTATGGCTGAGTAATATTCCATTACACACACACACACACACACACACACACACACACACACACACACACACATACACACTCTGCATCTTCTTTATCCATTCATCCGTTGAAGGACACTTAGGTTGCTTCCATGTCTTGGCTATTGTAAATAGCACTGCTGTGAACATTGAGGTGCATGTATCTTTTCAAATAAGAGTTTCGTCCAGATATATGCCCAGAAGTGGGATTGCTAGATCATATCGTAACTCTAGTTTTTTAAGGAACCTCCATACTGTTTTCCATAGTGGCTGTACCAATTTACATTCCCACTAACAGTGTAGGAGAGTTCCCTTTTCTCCACACCCTCTGCAGCATTTATTATTTGTAGACTTTTTAATGATGGCCATTCTGACTGGTGTGAGGTGATACCTCATTGTAGTTTTGATTTGCATTTCTCTAATAATTAGCTAAGTTGAGCATCTTTTCATGTGCTTATTGGCCCTCTGTATGTCTTCTTTGGAGAATGTCTATTTAGTTCTTCTGCCCATTTTTGATTGGGTTGTTTTTTTGTTTGTTTGATATTGAGTTGTATGAGCTGTTTATATATTTTGGAAATTAAGCCCTTGCCAGTTGCATTGTTTGCAAATATTTTCTCCCATTCTGTGGGTTGTCTTTTTGTTTTGTTTATGGTTTCCTTTGCTGTGCAAAAGCTTAAAGCATTTTTTTTCTTTACTGTAGGATCAAGTCTCTCTAATCTGGAACATTTCCACAGCCTTTCTTTGTCTCATATGACATAGGAGCCATCAATTTTGATGCAAAATTTCCAAGGAAATTCATTGTTTAGCTAATGCTAGTTTTAGCAAAACTCAGAGTCAGAGATAAATGAATTTAAGATGTAATTTTCCTCTTAGGAGTTCATAAGGATCACACAGAATTCTGGATATGAAACACATACCCTAGTAATGCCTGACTAAATCACTTGATGTCCCATTGCTCTCTATTACACTTTCCTAACCTAGGTTTTCCTCTGCCCTGGGCGCAGTCAGTGGGTAAGGCAGACTTTGTGCCTGAAGTCCTATGACTAAAAGCTTATTGTCAATTAGATCTCGGTTTGGAAATTAGAACCAGATCTGGTTTTCAGTTAATTAATTCATAAGAGAAAACTAAGGGCTTGAGATTAAAAAAAAAAATTAATGAGAAAACATTGAAGTCACCGGGAATAGGCTTTTCCAAAATATACTCCCTTCAGCTTTATTTAATATATTTTATAAACAAACTAATATAATTAAGCTAGCTTTAGCCCATAACAAGCTCTGGCTTCTTTCTTTCTTTCTTTTTAAACAGAGGGGAACATTTGATTAAATTACTATTCATCTGAAAATATTATTCGATGGGAAAAAACCCATTAGATGTATAAAGACAGATAACATTAAACAGTTAATTGTGAATAAAGAATCACGTGATTTAACATAGATGACTGAGAAAAAAAGAGTTCTTGGTTTTGAAATACATTTTTATGCAATGTCATATAGTTAAAATCACTCTCATGCTACCTTCTGCTCCAAAACTGGAAGTCATATAGTACATCGTGTAGCATCCTCACTCTGGTTGACTCGCTGTCTTGGCATGGTTTTTGCTGCAGATGGGTATAGAGACAGTTCTTGTCATACTTTAGAAAAATGTCATTGTTCAGTAGAGTAGAAACACAAGTGAGTAAACTTCCGAATTATTAGATATTTTAAAATAGAGAATTTAAAGATATATTCTTATGACCAGTGAAAACTATTGTTTTTAAACAGGAAAAATATTAAATTAGAATTTGATGGGGGGAGTGGGGCAGAGTGGAGAGGGTCGTGCATGTTTTAGGTGGTTAACAGCTAGCTGACTATCAGTCAGAAATCCCCCTCAGAGTAGATATTACTTTTGTGAAGAAAGCTTTTTTGTTTGTTTTATTTATAGAACTTGATAAATAAGATGATGGCCATTAAAAAAAAAACTGAATACCATTCTCATTGAGAGACCAGCTAATTGTGGGACCTATAACCAAGGTCAGGAAGTTAGTAATAAAGTTTAAGACAGATGGCTCAGTTACCTAATTTAGTCAACACCCCTTGCTCTGGAAACCAGAATGGCCTTGGGCCTAAGGAAGATCTTCCCATACTAAGTATAAAGCATCTCTGATGAAGCAAATGTTTCCAGATGCATTTCTACAACATTTTCCATTATTTACCGGGAGGTTAGGTGTGATGCAAATGAAAGGTAGTTATTTTCTGTTTGTGAGAGCCACCCACACTTCCCTGGGACACCTTGACAAAGGACAAAGACACTGCTTTCTCATCATGTAAAGGGAATAAATTGTTTTGCTCTGAATGGGTCTGTACCCATTTGGCTCAATGAAGAAGCAGTCCTGTGCCCAGGGATGAGTTCTGGCCTTTGCCTTCCAGCTTCTTCAAGTGGTTTTCTACCCCTTAATGTACCTAAATGGAATACAGGGAGGCTGCTCCCTACTCCCTCCCAGAGAGACAGCTCCTCCAGTGAGTCATGCAGACAGACACGCTCCAGCGTCCTGGGCGTTTTCTCTCTAAGCAGACTGGCTTGCGTCGCACCAGCATGCCGCGTTGCCTACAGCGTCAGCTGTTTCCCAGACGACACTGCCAACTCTGCCTAATGCCACCACCCTGAGAAACCAAGGCCTGGGTCTAAGGATCCTACGGAGTGGGAGGGAAAGGGGGTTACTGATGCCCATTTCACAGGAGCAGCAAGGGCTGAGGTGGACTGGTGGACATAGTAAATGGGTCCAGACTTTGGAGTGCCTGCAACTGTATTTCAAGCCCTAGGCACTGCTTTTTAAATCACCATGAATAATTTTTTTTCCATTCTCCCAAGAGAGCTCAGATGTGAGCATTAAATTTTCCTCGCTTTTAGAAGATTATGAACCTCTGGGCTCAACCACTGTTGTGTTTTATTTACCAGAACACAATTAGATGATTGAATAAATTATTGGTTACTTTGCCAGTAACTGTGACCCCCATGGGATTATTGCTTTTGAAATGCTAAAATGTTTTTAAACTTCCAAGATTCCTGCTGATATGTGTTAAAGAAAAAATTATTCTGATACTTGTTAAATCAGTAAGGAAAACTTTTCCAGGACTCTTGTAAGTCAGAGCATTGCAGTAGGGGAGAGAGAAGAGGCTCAACTCCAAACACAATAGACAGCCGGGGATTACCGCCAAACAGCAGAGGGAGCGGGGTCAGTGGATGGAAAACTACTAAGAGGATCAAGGGTAGGGAGATTTGCTAAAACTACCTAACAGGATTCTTGCTGAAGGCAGGTCAAGGACACATACGTCAAATGTGAGGGATGAGGAACTTGATCCCAGCAAGGATGAGGGCCGAGGTCGAGGCCTGGTAGACCGGGGTCTGACTCAAGTTTGGTCAAGGAGAGTATCTTTGTGATGTGTACTGAATCAGGGTTTCTACTGCAGAGAGGGGAGGAGGGGCCCTGGTGCAGTTGACCTGAGAGGGGAAAGGCCCTTCTCAGACTTGTGCTTGGCAGGTAATACACACAGGGTTGCTCTGCCCAGGACTTCCCTTCTGGGCCAGCAGGGTCACCAGTTGGGATGATGGTTCTCAGGGCCAGACAGAGCTTCCAGGCTGCTGCCCCCTATGCCCCATCCCCACCCAGTCCAGCCAAGCAATCTACTGTTAAACTGGGTCCAGGGAGACTTGGAAGTTTTTATTGTGCTCTGTTCCAGAGTCAAAATGGAAGAATCAGATCACCTTTTATTAGTTTTATGTATTAAAAATACTGGAAACACAATTTTATTTATTTTAATTTTTTATTTATTTATTTTTATTTTTGGCTGCGTTGGGTCTTCATTGCTGCGCGCAGGCTTTCTCTAGTTGTGGCGAGCGGGGCTACTCTTCGTGGAGGTGCATGGGCTTCTCATTGCAGTGGCTTCTCTTGTTGCGGAGCATGGGTTCTAGGCATGTGGGCTTCAGTAATTGTGGCACACGGTCTCAGTAGTTGTGGCTCGTGGGCTGTAGAGCGCAGGCCCAGTAGTTGTGGCTCGCGGGCTTAGCTGCTCCACAGCATGTGGGATCTTCCCAGACCAGGGCTCGAACCCATGTCCCCTGCATTGGCAGGCAGATTCTTAGCTACTGCGCCACCCGGGGAGCCCTGGAAACACAATTTTAGATTATAAACTTGACCTTGTCAAGTACAGTTTATTCAGCTTTTTAAAGTTGGGGTAAAATAGACATAGAATAAAATTTACCATTTTAACCCTTTTTGAGTGTACAAGTCACTGGCATTAAAGTATGTTCACATTCATCGCTATCCATTTCCAGAAGTTTTCCATTATCCCAAACTGAAACTCTATCCCCATTAAACACTAATTCGCTGTCCCCTCCCTCCCCTTAGTCCTGGGCAAACATTGTTCTACTTTTTGTGTCTATGAGTTTCTGTCCTCTGTGAGTGCCTCTAGGTACCTCATGTAAGTGAAATCGTACAATATTTGTCCTTTTGTGACTAGCTTATTTCTTATTTCACTTAGCATAATGTCTTCAAGTTTCCTCCGTGTTGTAGCATATGTCAGAATTCCCTTCCTTTTTAAGGCTGAATAATATTCCATTGTATGTATATACCACATTTTGTTTATCCATTTATCTGTCAATGGACACTTGGGTTGCTTCCACCTTTTGGCTGCTGTGAATAATGCTGCTATGAGCATGGGTGTACAAATATCTGTTTGAGTCCCTGCTTTCAATTCCTTTGGGTATATACTAGATCATTTGGTAATTCCATTTTTAATTTTTTGAGGAACCATCATACTGTTTTCCACAGTGGCTATACCATTTTACATTCCCGACAGCAATGCACAAGAATTCCGAATTCTCCATATCCTCGCCAACATTTATCTTCTGTTTTCTTTTATAGTAGCCTTCCTAACGGGTATGAAGTGGTATTTCACTGTGGCTTTGATTTGCATTTCCCTCATAATTGATGATATAGAGCATCTTTTCATGTGACTGTGGCCATTTGTATATCTTCTTTGGACAAATGTGTATTCAAATCCTTTGCCTATTTTTAAATTGGATCATTTGCTTTTTTGTTGTTGAGTTGTTAAGAGTTCCTTATTCTGGATATTAATCGCTTATCAGATATATGATTTGTAAATATTTTCTCCCATTCTGTAGACTGCCTTTTCATTCTGTTAATAGTGTCCTTTGATACAGACAAGTTTTGAATTTTGACAAGGTCCAATTTATTTATTTTTCTTTTGTGGTCTGTGTTTTGGTGTCATACCTAAGAATTCATTGCCAAATCCAGTGTCATGAAGCTTTTCTCCTATGTTTTCTTCTAAGAGTTTTATAGTTTTTAGCTCTCACATTTAGGTCTTTGACCCATTTAGAGTTAATTTTTATGTATGGTGTAAGGCGTGGGTCTAGTTTCATTCTTTTGCATGTGGTTATTCAGTTTGCAAGCACCATTTGTTGAAAAGACTGTCCTTTCCCCATTGAATGGTCTTGGCACCCTCGTTGATCATTCACTTTTATTTTACATTGAGAAGAGGAAACTGTTAGAATTACATTTCATCTTTTAGATTTACATTTCACTTATTGATAGGTTTTCAAAATCTATCCATCTGCCACATTTCTTTACCAGCCCTTTGCTCGAGAGTCAGTGTGGGTAGTGACTTTACCTCTATTAGGGATGACAAAACTTTGTCAGTCTGATGGTACTTGGATGGTTTGGGGAATCCGGACTGCTCCACATTTTCTCTGTTGGGTGTCCTACAGATTGAGCTCTCCTCCTATGGAACATATTAACAAACTTCTGGAATGCCAGTGCACATGGGAGGAATAAAAAATATTAGTCACTCACATGCAAGTGTGAATTCATTTACATTCCTTGCCTCCCAGTTGATGACTGAGAAGAAGGCAATTTTCACTTTAACTTGATTAGAGGGTTGGGGAGAAGTAGGAGAGGGAGAAACACTATTTTAAGGACAAGGCAACATTTCAAGAAGGGCAGGCCCAGGTGTGGTGCTACCCCAGACAAATGAGGCATCGAGCACTGTGGATGGACCCACAGAGAGGACCATGGCCCAGACAGGGAAGTAGGAGAATCTAAAGATAAATTTTGCATACTCCACAGCTGTGCCAGGGAGGGGCTGTGGGAGTGAGCGTGAGTACCCCAGAGATGTGCAGAGCCAAGGCCCAGCTCCTTCGTCGTTATTTTAAGGCAGTAGCCCATATTTCTCTAGGCCTGGACACATTTCTTTTAGGTATTGTCTGTCTAATCCTTCTTTTAAGGGAAAAATGAAAAGAGCGCAGTGCTGGGGGAGTGGGAGCTCTCAGACAGCTAATGTGTCTGTGACCCTCGTCTCCACCTCCAACACACACACACACACACACACACACCCCTCTCGGGGATTTGTCCTCATTTTGTAATGATTCTAATTTGAGTTGATTGCACATATTTACATAACAGATATTTAAAATGTAGACTATATTGTTGATGCTGGTGTACCTCTGGTGAGTACTGGGTATTTTATTTAATTAATTAATTTATTTATTTTTAAAAATAAATTTATTTATTTATTTATTTTTGGCTGTGTTGGGTCTTCGTTTCTGTGCGAGAGCTTTTCCAGTTGCAGCGAGCGGGGGGCCACTCTTCATCGCGGTGCGCAGGCCTCTCACTGTTGCGGCCCCTCTTGTTGCGGAGCACAGGCTTCAGACGCGCAGGCTCAGTAGTTGTGGCTCACGGGCCTAGTTGCTCCGCAGCGTGGGGGATCTTCCCAGACCAGGGCTCGAACCCGTGTCCCCTGCATTGGCAGGCAGATTCTCAACCACTGCGCCACCAGGGAAGCCCACTGGGTATTTTAAAAGTTCCATTCGTACATTTCGAGAATTAGGATGATTTGTAAATTATTAAAGATCCACAGTTTGTCCTGTAAGCTCCTGTTTCTAGCCAAAATCATCCCTGCTACACAGTAGAGAAAAGTAGTTTTACAATTTGGTTCTGTTATCTTTAAAGCATCTTTTATTCACAAAGGGAAAGATGTATCTAGATCACATTCAAAATTTCACTAATGCCTCATTGATCTAATTAATTTGGCCACATAAGACTTGACCATTGCTGGGAGTTAGTCCCATAGAAAAGTATCACAAAGGTCACACCCTTAGCAGGGAACTAAGGGTTTTCCCTTTTCTATTACAGAACTACTTATCTCTCACTTCTTGATCTTTGTACTGTTACAAGAGAGTTGACTTGTGACACTAGAGTGCAGGATATCACAAAGCACTCCAGCCAATGCTTTTTCTCTTTAACAATCACACTTGACCGTTAAGTTAACAAGAGAGGCTATCTTATGCTATCATTAGGAAGCTGGGGCTTCCACTTTCCATTATCTTTCCATCCATTTCTTTTTTTTTTCCCCACTCATGTTGTCCAACAGTTCAGGCCCTCAAATTGTGTGACTAATTTCCCCTACTTTCAGGTAGACTATGTGACCATCCCCTTAGCTGCAAATATATATATACGCCAAACAAAAATATATTTTAACACAGTAGTAGATATCTTGCTTGATTAGCTCTTATATATGTCCTTTATTTACATTTTGGGGAACACGTTTTTTTCCTATTTGGAATTATTACTATTATTTGAGGTAATCTCTGACTAAAATAGCTAGAAAGTTGTTTTGTTTTGTTTTGCGGTACGCGAGCCTCTCACTGTTGTGGCTTCTCCCGTTGCGGAGCACAGGCTCCAGACGCACAGGCTCAGCGGCCATGGCTCACGGGCCCAGCTGCTCCGCGGCATGTGGGATCTTCCAGGGCCGGGACACGAACCTGTGTCCCCTGCATCGGCAGGCGGACTCTTAACCACTGCGCCACCAGGGAAGCCCCTAGAAAGCTTTTGAATAGGGTAGAATAGAAAGCACCTTTAACCTTGGAATAAGATTTTTCTGATAATTTTTTCTTTTAACGATTCCAGTGTGGGGACTTCCCTGGTGGCACAGTGGTAAAGACCCCGCCTGCCAATGCAGGGGACACGGGTTCGAGCCCTGGTCTGGGAAGATCCCACATGCCGCGGAACAACTAAGCCCGTGTGCCACAACTACTGAGCCTGTGCTCTAGAGCCCACGAGCCACAACTACGGAGCCCATGTGCCACAACTACTGAGCCTGTGCTCTAGAGCCCACGAGCCACAACTACGGAGCCCATGTGCCACAACTACGGAAGCCCGCATGCCTGGAGCCCGTGCTCCGCAACAAGAGAAGCCACTGCAATGAGGAGCCCACGCACTGCATTGAAGAGTAGCCCTCGCTTGTCACAACTAGACAAAGCCCACACACAACAACAAAGACCCAACGCAGCCAAAAATAAATAAATAGATAGATAAATATTTTTTAAAATAAAAATAAAGATTCCAGTGTGGTATCATGGGTGTATGCATATGTCCAAACTCATCAAATTGCAACATTAAATATGTGCAGGGTTTTTTGTGTATCAGTTATGTCTCAATTAAGCTGCTTTAAAAAAAAATAGCTTTGTTTCTGTCTGGTAAATAGAGACTCAGTCTTGCCAAAAGAAAAAAAAAAAAGATTCCAATAAATGGAAAGAGATACCATATTCATTGGAAGACTCAATATTGTTAAAATGTCAGTTCTCTCCAAAGTAGTGTAAAGATTCAATGTAATCTCAGTAGGCTTTTGAATGTGTTAGAAATTAACAAGATAATTGTAAAATCTATATGGAAATGCAAAGGACCTAGACTTGTCAAAACAGTCTTTAAGAAGAATAAAGCTAGGAAATAAAGAGGAAAGTATGGAGTAAGGACATAACAGAAAGCCCAGAAATAGATCCTCACTTACGTGGTCAGCTGATTTTTGTCAAAGGGTCAAGGTAATTCAATCCAGGAAACAATAGTGTTTTCAACAAATGGTGCAGGAATAACTGGACAACCGCATGTATAAAAATGAACCTCAACCAGTACCTCACAGCATATACAAAACTTAAGATGGATCCTAGACATAAATATAAAAGCTAAAACTATAAAGCACTAGAAAGAGAACATAAGAGAAAGCATTCATGAAGTGGGGGTAGGCAACTATTCAGACAGGACTCAGAAAGCAATAACCATCAAAGAAAAAATTTATAAATCAGATTTCTTCCAAATTAAGTATTTGTTTATTAGAAACACTATTAAGAAAATAAGCAATCCATGGCCTGGAAGAAGACAGTGGCAAATGTATATCTAATAAAGGAGTTGTATCCAGAAGATATAAGGAACTCCACAATTCAATAATAAAGACAACCCACTTCTTCTTTTAACCTCATCAACATTTATTGAATTGTGAACCATTGCAAATACTGCTGAAATCTCAGACTCACTCACTCCAATCCCTCTCTCAGTTTCCGCTTGAAAAGGAAGCCTAGAGAAGGCACCCCAAACACCAGAGGGTAGAAGGGAGACATGGGGGAATGCAGGGAGACGGGACATAGGGGGAAGAGGAAGGAAGGAGCAGGACCAGCCTGCATGGTTAGCCTCCTGGGACACACACACACACACACACACACACACACACACACACACACCATCTCTGCCCCCACCCGGTGGCCGTGAGGACATCAGGGAAGGACCAGGCATCCATGAGACATTTCAGTCCTTCCTGTCATGAAGCGAAAGCCCACCTTTTAAACGATGGACAGAAATCTTAAACCCACACTTCACAAAGGAAGATACATGAATGGTCAGCAAACACATGGAAAGATGCTCAACATAATTAGTCATCAGAGAAATGCAGATTCAAACCACAATGAACTAGGACTACACACCCATTAAAATGGCTAAAATTAAGAAGACTGACAACATCAAATGTTGGTGAGGCTGTAAGCAACTCCTGTGCAATGCTCGTAGAAATATAAAAGAGTATATCCACTTTGGGAAAAGGTTTAGCAGTTTCAGATAAAAATCAAACACACTACGCTTTGACTTGGAAATTCCACTCCCAGAGAGAAATGAAACACATGTTCACAAAAAGGCTTGTACAAGAATGTTCACAGGAGCCTTATTCATAATAGCTTGAGAATGGAAACATCCCACATGTGCCTCAGTAGGAGAACAGATAGACAAATTGTGGTGTATTCATACAAAGAATGAACTACTGATACATCCAACAACATTGGATAAATCTCAGAAACACACGGAGCAAAGGAAGCCAGACACAAGGACATGCTGTGTGATTCCATTTATAGAAATTCTAGAAGAGGCAAACTAAGGTGGGAAAAACAACAACAAAGCAGTGGTTGCCTCTGAGTGTGGGGAGGAACTGGGAAGACATAGAGGCACTTTCTGGGGAGACGGAATGTTCTGAATCGAATGAGGAGTGTGGATTACAGCTGTGTATCCATTTGTCAAGTTGTACAGCTGAGATTGGTGCATGTCAGTGGATGTAATTTTTACCTCAAAAAAGCTGCAAAAACATAATAACTGAGTGAGGAGTAGGAAGACATAAAGGTGATGCAAGAATGTCAGGATAGGGCTTCCGTGGTGGCGCAGTGGTTGAGAGTCCGCCTGCCGATGCAGGGGACACGGGTTCATGCCCTGGTCCGGGAAGATCCCACATGCCGCGGAGCGGCTGGGCTCGTGAGCCATGGCCGCTGAGCCTGCGCGTCCGGAGCCTGTGCTCCGCAACGGGAGAGGCCACAACAGTGAGAGGCCCGCGTACCGCAAAAAAAAAAAAATGTCAGGATATTGGTAATTGTGTGTGAGGGATACGTGGAGGTTCATTATACGGTTCTTGTTATATGTGTTTGAATTTTTCCATAATAAAAAGTTTTGAAAGTGTGTATGAAATTAAAAAGTGAATTGATGTATGGATCATGGGTTGCTCTGGTTGCCATACTTTTCTGGGCAACGTTCAATTATCCATATTAATGGGGGAGGACAGTGGTTGAAGATTACAAGCTTTGGAACCATTTACTAGCTCCATGGCTTTGAGAAAACTTGATTTCTCCATAGTTCAGGTCTGTCATAGGGCTTTGTGAGGTTTAAATGAGACGAAATATGTGTAAAGTGCTTTGCCAAGTCCTTGCTCAATAAATGTTAGCTATTACGATTAGCGGAGGGAAGATGTGGCAGAGATCACTTTAAAAATTTATTTTTACCTGGCTTTGAAAAAATCCTTTTCTGTGTAATTTGAGTGTGACTGTTTCTGATATTTGCGGAATCGATATGATGGGATCCCACTGGGGAAGGTTTGGCTGAGAAGAAATTAGAAAAGCGCTCCTGCCCTTGCAGTGAACTTGGAAATTAACACCTAAACTTTATCTCCATGAGGTTGTCTTCAAATTCCTAACATGAAACGATGACGTAGACAATCCCAAAATCTTTTTTTCTTATTTGTTCGCTTTTCGAATTTGAACTTTTTTTTTCCTTTTCTTTTGGTAGCACCTGTCTCTGGGATGTTTTGCTTGGGCCAGTATTTAAATTGACCGTTTTGTAACTTCAAAACAGCTAGTGGTAGGGAGAGAAGGCTAAGATGTTGGGACCTAAAAATAGCAAAATAAATAATCCCCAGCTGGCTGATAAAAAACGAAGTATATAACCGTATTCACTCTCAGGCCTGGAGAACACTTGATTCAGCGTCTTTTGTTAGCAGCTTCTAACTCCAAGCCTTCACATTGTTATAGGAAATCTTTTGCTTTATAGCTAGAATTCATAACCTCATTCATTCAGGGAAAACATTTTGAGCACCTTGTTCATCCCGGCCGTCAGGCGCTGGGGAGGCGAGGCCGAGCACGGCCCTTGGCTCTAAGGCTGGGACACACTCAGTAAATAAGGATGATCTCATGGGGACACAGGAAGGGTTGTCAGGGAAGGTGTCTCCAAGATTCATGGGTGCACGTCCTGTCGGATGAGAAGGGCTCTGTTGGTCTCTCTTTCTTGCTTTACATACTGTTGGGTTTTGGTGTCATTTTCTTTAAAGGACCTAAATGGAATTTGCCAGACAGAGCTGGCTTTGAAGACTGATTTGTGGTGACACTCTTTCCACTTCACATTAGTTTCTCTGAGTACCACACATATTTCGTTGTAGAAAAGCAGCTTTCAGCCCATCTGCTCAGGGTCAAAGTTCTCCACACACCCTCACGTGTAGCAGAGAGGTTCCCACGCTTGGGCTCTGGGCGCCGGCCTGTGATTCCCTCCTTCCCTCGGCCCCTGAGGATGCTCACGCGCTCTGATCTGTTTCCGCCATCTCCCTCCTTATCCTGAAATGTAAGGAGCGTCTTTTCAAATGGAATTTGGCCTTCCCAGGAGTCTTCTCCAGGACATCTTGTTTTGGAAACTTCAGTGTGTTATGCCCCTTTATCTTGCATTTTTATAAAACCTCTTTTGTTGTTGCTTTTTCATCTTTTTTCCTCCGCTTTTTAAAAATAGAGGCATTTATACTAATTAAGGTTATAGCCGCTGCTTTACGTGTGTGTATTATTTTCCACGTTTCTTCAGGATGATTTTGAAGGGCTTGTCTCCCTCACATTCTGGTTTCCCCAACTGTACTTCTGAAATAATTGGCTAAATTTAGCTTCGTTTGAATAACTCAAACACATATCACATTACTCCACACGATTTCTGAGTATTTTAATTAGCTGGGTTTTTTTAAATCCCTCTTTTACGTTTTCACAAATATTTATTGAGCACCTACCATTTCCTCATGTCAGGATAGGGATTTTCTCAGTAACCTGGACCCTTGCTTCTCACCCTCCTGCCTTCAGACACCCCCAACACACACACACACACACACACACACACACACTTCTCTCCGTGTCCTTCCAGGCCTCGCCGCTCTGGTGTCCCCGTGGTCAGGCGGTGCTCCTGGGCTGCTCTGGCCCGCGGCCCTCTCTGCCTCGTGAGCACTTATCACCTCCATCACTGGCTTGGCAGTTAGTCATAAACAGCCATGTGACATGTACCAAACTTCTCCTGTACTGTCTTCCACGATTACTAGAGTCTTTTCATCTCTGGGTCCTACATCACTTAATATAGTACTGTCTTCCTCCTGAGTGTTCAAAATTTTAGATTTTTAAAAAAAGATTAATAGCTCCTTGCCTTCTACTTCTCCAACTTTAGCTTCAGGCACCTACTTTGGTTTTCAGATGATCAAGAAAAGTTTCTCCCTTTCCCAAAAGAATAGTCAACCAGGCAGCTTTACCTGCGTCACCGAGGAACTCATCTGAATTTATAGATGTGTTGGAACAAAATGAGCTGACTGGCCTCCAGTGATTTGTGACCTCTTACTTAGAGACAGAACTCAATTAGGTATTACACCACCAGCAACCCCCCTTTAAATAGTTGCCTAACAGATTGCAAAAGACTGTGCCCCAGGCTTTTATGAAGCACAGCTTCTTAGTGCAGTTTCTCAGAATATAAATCAAGGGCAAGGTTTATAATCAAATCTCATAGGTTTAAGAATCATTTTTGCTTAGAAATCAACATAATTTGATCTCAAACAGTTCTTGGGACTAGAGGAAATATTTTAAATTCCTTTTGTCTGCCTAAAAAACAAAAATCAAAAGACAAAAACCCTCTAGAATTTCTACATTCCACAGATTTGTCTTAACCAGTGAAGATGAAAGGAAACATCTGTTCAGTTCCCCTCTTTAAAGATCTTCATAGGAGGAATTCTGGGCATGTGAAAGGAGTCAAGGTCACAGTATAGGCTTCCATCTACAGTACAGCCAGGTCTGGACAGGGCGTTGCAAGGAACTCAGTTCTGGCTTCCTGCTAAGGATAAGTAGAAGGCATTTACTCTTCATTATGTGGTTGCTTTCAACAAAATTTATGAGAAAGCAAAAGGAAGTTTCTAAACTACTGCCATATGGCAAGTACTTGGAGCACTGAAATGAGACTAAAACCCAATCAGAAAGAAGCATAACCTATTTAGGACAAGACATCCAGGCCTCTTTTGAAACTGAAGCATTTCCAGACCTTCTGTAAAGACATATAGGCTGATTATACAAAGTTATTTCTTGAGTATAACATTTAGAAATAAAAGTCAAACCTGAGTGACAAAGATGACCTCAAAACAGTCTATTTGCTGTCTGTCCTTTGCTCTTGTTAAGTAAGTTTCTTCCCTATTAAAGCTACTTTTGAAACTTCTTTTTCCTCATCTTCTGTACAGAACAACTGGTATCATCACCCCCTGGTACAAATGATGGCTTTTCAAAATATACCCTTGTAAGAACACTTGATATGTATCTTGTTTAGTCCATGATTCTATGTGTCTTTTTCCATTCTCACTGAAGCCATGCTGAGCTAGTCTTACTAATCCATTATTTTTAACCTTCTGACAGTTTTACTTACTTGCATCACTCCTTATTCTGGTACCTTCTGTATGAATGGGGACATTTTTAAAACAAACAAATCAAAATAGATTCCAGCTATTTTCAAGATTGCTCTGCCATGTAAGCAGTGGCTTTTATCTATCTTTCCTATCCTGTTGACTTTCTGTTCATATATTTATAAAGCACTTTCAAATCATGAAAGCCTAATTTCTTGAGAGTCAACATTTTGTTCAGAATTCCTCTCTTATAAAGTCAGCATCTGTAGAAGGCTGGATCTGAAGGACACACTTTAATACTAAGGTGGGCAGCAAGGGAAGGTGTCAAGTAAGTTCCCTGACTCCTCTGCTATGACCTGGATGGTTTAATAAGATCTGAGTTGATATCTTCACTAAGGCTTATAAGTAACAATGCTGTGATTTGTATATTGACCAGAGCCTTGAGCTTTTTTTTTTTAAGTTATTTATTTATTTATTTTTGTCTGTGTTGGGTCTTTGTTGCTGCACGCGGACTTTCTCTAGTTGTGGTGAGCAGGGGCTATTCTTCGTTGCGGTGGTTTCTCTTGTTGCGGAGTACAGACTCTAGGTGTGCGGGCTCAGTAGTTGTGGCGCACGGGCTTAGCTGCTCCGCGGCACATGGGATCTTCCCAGACCAGGGCTCAAACCCATGTCCCGTGCACTGGCAGGCGGATTCTTAACCACCGCGCCACCAGGGAAGCCCCGAGCCTTGAGCTTTAAGTTGATTTTCTTTTTTTTTTTGCGGTACGCGGGCCTCTCACTGCTGCGGCCTCTCCCGTTGCGGAGCACAGGCTCTGGACGTGCAGGCTCAGCGGCCATGGCTCACGGGCCCAGCCACTCCGCGGCATGTGGGATCCTCCCAGACCTGGGCACGAACCCGTGTCCCCTGCATCGGCAGGCAGACTCTTAACCACTGCGCCACCAGGGAAGCCCTAAGTTGATTTTCTGATTGAGCTGATAGATCTTTTCTTATCCAGTCCTTCATGTGACTAAGCCTGCCTGTTCACAGAATAGTGGTGCCGCCCGTGAACATGAAACAGAGCAAAACCAACTGGACCGCAAGGGGAATGAACCCCTGACCCTGGGCTCATTAGCTCCATTCGTAAACCAGGGCAGCCCAACAGTCAGCCAATTAGTGATTCACTTGGCAGGATGGGCCAGACCCATGTGCTGATCCAGTCCAAATCCAGGAAAGTCTATCGGAAGAATAGAGTGGCAGCTGTCAAGAGCAAGACTCGCTTACTTCCAATTTTAATGTTAAAAAAATCTTGTACATTTTAAAACTTGAATCATACTATGTGTTCTGTAAGCTAGATTTTTGATTCATCATTAGGTTGAGATTCATCTATGTTGTTTTGTGCATTGGAATTTATTCACTATTTTGACTGCATTTTATGACTGTGTTATATTTGATCCGTGCTACCGTAATGGACACTTGATTTCCGGTTTTCTGCTATTATAAGTAGTTCTGCTGTGCATATTCACGTTTGTGTCTTCTGGATTGCACGTGCAAGAGTCTCTCCAGGTTCTATACATACCTAGGAGGGGAACTGCTGGCCTATAGGATACATCTTTAATTTTACCATTTGATATCAAAGTGTTTGTGCAGGGCTCTGTTCCAGTTTATATTCCCACCAACAAGTATTCCAGTGATTACACATCCTGGCCAATACTTGATATTGTCAGACTTTAAACATTTACCAATGTGGCATGTGTGAAGCTGTATTTTAGTTGTATTTAAAATTTGTTTCTTCCTCCATTTTCTAGAACACTGGTAGAGTTGCACAGTTCTCTGTAGATTTACTGGCCATTCAGCCTTCCTCTTTTGTGAAGTACCCATTCCAGTCTTCTGTCCATTTTTCTTTTGGCTTCATCAGTGAGCATGTGTACTTACATTCCAGATGGTAACGCTCTGTCAATTATGTTGCGAATCTCTCTCCCAGTTTGATTTGCCGTTTTACACTTTATAATATCTTTATAGTTCTCATTTTGATGGAACTGGTTTGTACTTTTTGTCTTATTAATACACAAGCTCTTTCCCCACTGTCACAGAAATGCTCTCTTACGTTATCTTTTAAAAGTTTTATTCTTTCCCTATTTAAGTATTTAATCCATCTGGAGTTGACTCAGACTACTACATTCATAGATGAGGTGAGTGGTCTAAATTCCTTCCATAAAGATAAACACCAGCACCGTTTGGTGGGCAGTCCTTGTGTTTCATGCTGGTCTGCAAGGCTGGCTTTTGGAAATCAAGTTTCCCTACGTGGGCATGTTTGCTTCTGGGGTCTGTTCGGGATCTTCGATTATTGTATTTCTCTCTGTGCCAACACCACACTTTCCGTCTAGTGTTACACGACTTCTTGCTGTCTGGTGAGGCCTCACCTGTTGTTCTCTGGGAGCATCTTAGCTATTCTTGGCCCTTTGTGCTCCTGGAATAGAAGAAATGCTGTTTTCTAAATGTTCCTTCTACGAGCTAACTGAATTTGCAGTTAGACGAGGAAGATAGAAACAAGGTTTAGATGTTCTGAACAGTAAACATCAGAGTAAATGTTGTTTACTTGAATTTTACTTGGTCATAAAAATTAAGTTCATGAAATTTAGATTTGAGATGAGAATTTATGCTCAAGGTGTTTTTTTAAAAAATTGTCCAATATCTACAAACCATATTAATACAGATATGTTAAACCCGTCTGGTTGGTCGTGCTGTTTTTATCACAAATTTAATTAACATTGAACTTGGACTACTTCCCTGAGCAGTAATATAGATAGTGCTTGGCCAATGAAGTCACATGAGACCATAACTAGAGCTCATGAAATAATGGTCTCAAATTATTTTAAGTGCTTGTAATTTTTCGTAATATGCAGGCCCAGGCCCAGATATCAAAAGGGAAACTCAACTAGGGGTATGTGTGTGTGTGTGTGTGCGCGCGCTCTGGTAACTGTTCAGTAAGGGAATAAATAGAGAATTTTAATGTACACATTCAGCCTGGGAAACTTTGTATTGTTTATTAAATAAAGCAGAGAAAGCAAGAGAGGAGTCAGCACAGCGGGAAATAAGGTCACCAGATAAGGCTTCTTTGCTACCCTGTTTCCTGTTCTGGATGGCTCTGCCGTCCACTCGGAGTTTCATTCCTCTTACCCAGCTTGACAATTTCCCATTTCCTGTCACTCTCTGTCACCTCCCCCATTCTTGAGCTGCCAAACCAAAGCAGTTCACACAGATGAAGACACAGTTAATTTGTTGAAGAGCACAGAGCTTTCAGTAAACACCTTCTTCCTGCATAGTACTGTGTAGAGATGACGGGAGCTTTATCAGCGGAATGAGAACTGGATCAACTTCGTACTGTACATGTCATTAGGTCTACACCCAGATAGCAAATCAGCTCACCTCTGCCTTTCTTTGCAACTATATAGCTGCAAAAAGAGGGAATGGCTACAGGAGCCACAAAAATGTTTTGGGAGGGGGTGGCAGGATTTTTTGGAATCAGTGTCTGCATTTTTAGAGTAAAGCAGAGCACAGACGGCAGCTGTGCGGGGTCATGTGTGGAGGAGAGGCATTCAGGAATTATCAGTGATGATACTCTGTCACAAAGGGATGGATTTCAGAAAGCCCTGTTCTTATTTTCTGAATTATCAAAGTGGTGAAGACATTACCATGTTTTGATTGATGGTCTAGGAACAGCAGCAGCCCTTGTCAAACTTAATTATAGGGGGTAGAAAGAATTATGAAAGGTACAGGATAAGGATGCATTCTAGAGAATCGAAAAAGTTTTGAGTTTAAAACAACCTAACACTTTACTAAGAAACTACTACATTCAGTGTAGGTACGGTTACCTCTGTGTGGTTTTTCCTACATAAATTAAGGGTCAGGAACCTAGGTTGGTCTGATCCCACTACATCACTGATAACTAAAGCACCTTAATAAGACTTTTAACATTAAAAAACAGCTATGGAATACAAAATGAAATACGCACCATCTGCTACAGTGTTGCCCTTTGTCCTGTGTAAGAGCAAGTCAACTGCCAAGTGGCTTTCCTTCTACAAAGTTCATGTCTCTGGGGTTATAGATGTGTTAATTAGCTAGGTGGTGGGAATCCTTTCATAGTGTGTACCTACAGCAAATCACAATGTACACTTTAAATATCTTACAGTTTTGTCAATTATACCTCAGTAATACCGGGGAAAAATAAGTTCACGTCTCTAGGTACCTGACTTGAAGTTCAAGGTTTTGTAAAAAATAATTTGTACTAAGTGAAGATTACTGACTAACTATATCAGGGGCTTCCAGCTGGTCTCTAACCTCCTGATTTAAGAGAGTCAGAAGGGAGCTTAGTCTCCCATCCCCTGAGCCTTCACGTCCACTTAAAGCTGAGTCACTGAGCAGAAACCAGAAACTTGTGTTGCTGCAGACCCTGCCAGTGTTCTTTTCACGGACTGGTATCATCTCTGTAGAGAGATCACCACCACTAGGGTTCCCCAGGATTCATGAAGGCTTTGTTTTTAATACCACTGGACAGGGAGATGGAAACCAGGGTTCCACTTCTAGCTCTGCCTTGGCACTTGTCAGTTATAGCTGTGTGACTTCAAACAGGTCACTTGGCCTCTCTGAGCTTCACCTGTAAAATGAGGTTGAATTGCACAAATCTTTAGATAACATATGTGAAAGCACTTAGCATGCCCCTTAGTGCACAGTTGGTGTGCCAAAAATGTTTGTTTCCTCCGTACTAAACTATGCTGAGGCTGAAAAATTCTAAGTTGTAATGATTCCTTGATTTCCAAGATGGCCATCACTATATTCAATAAACAAATGTATGTGAATTGATCCTAGGTAGAAACCATGAGGCTCAGATCCAGTCCTCAAGGAAGTAATCATTTATTAGGGGCAAGAGGATATACTCAATAAAGATGATTGCTCTTAAGTTCCAAAAAGGACCAAATTCAATGGCAGTTCAGAGTTAAGAGAAAATTTTTGGCTACAAGGAAACTTGGAAGTATTCATGGAAGAAAGAACACTTGAGCTCTTTCTAAAATGCTACAGAATGCTGAGATTTGTACAGGTGGAGACTAGAAGGTTTGGGGATGAAGACATCCCAGGTGTGGGGAATGACTTGGAGATGGGCAAGTGCAAAGTGTGTCTGCAGCCGCCCAGTCTGAGTGAAGTATGCAGAAGACTGTTGGGAGATAAGGGTGAAAAAATGTGACCTGGGAAACAGGCCACAGAAGACCTCTGAGCACTTAACTGGGGACTTTTAGCTTTTATGCTGTAAGCAACCAGGAGTTATTAGAGCATAACCTGTTGCTGTGCTGGGGCTAAATTAATCTTGAAATCACTGGGAGGGCAGCGGGGCGACCAGAAGCAGGGAAGTCAGCACAGAGGCTCCTCTCTCCCTTGTGGGGAGGCCGTGGGACCATCAACGACTCGGGCACGCCGTAGACTAAATGTATTTTAGGGCTTTTAGCAAGAGACTGTACAAGTTGGTGATCTGTACTTAAGGGAACGTATTATTATTATTTTTTTTTTTAATGGGAAGGCACTCTTAAATTTATGTTATGAGCTGGCCTCAGAGTACAAAGAAAAGCCATGGAGAATGTGACACAGACCAAAGACCTGAATTCAGGGGATGGTGAGAGCAATGACAAATGAAAGACACTGGGCTGCATGAGGGAAATATCAACAGGGCTTGGCCTGATTAACTGCACGGGGTAAAGGAGAAAAGTTCAGAACTGAAGTTCTGAGTCTGAATGATGATGGGATAGCAGTAACAATACGGAGTCAATTCATAAAAATTGTAGTTTTTGAAACTGAGTCATTTTGCTGTTTAAAACCAGTTCTGCCCAAGTCAACAGTGCGGTTCATCTGTCATATTTCTGTTTATAGCTACATGTCTAACAAACATATAAATATTTTACAGTTCATTCCTAAGTAGTAGGAAAAATGAGGGGTTTCTATTTTTTAAGTGGAAGACTCCATCTTAGAGATTAAGTATGTCTGTCTGGTGACACTACAGAATACTAAGCAAGCTGTTCTCACAAGCTGCAGGTAGAGCACTTCCAAAAGGCAAAAGATCATTTCTACAAAGTTAACGCCATGTAAACAGTAAAAACAAGAAGTACAAAAGAAACATTAAATAAAAGATTTTGCTTTTATTTAAAATAAAATGCATTTATACAGTCTTTAAACCATGGTTATTGAACAATACTGGTAATCTACCCCCTCCCTGGCACCCTTTTGGGCTACGTGAGCTAGGAATTTTCTGACTAGCACCAATGCGGATTGTAACAGCGCAACAGACTAGAACACAGCCAGTCCAGGCATTCGGGTTAAGGACACTGTGGCAAATCATGACTATGATGAAGTCATCCTTAAGTTAGCAGATATTAAAACTGCACATTAATTATATTTTAAAGAGCATTTAATTAATTGCAAAGATGCAACATCCAAGCCATTTGCTAGTTGTGAGTAGTTTTTTAAAAAACTGTACAATCTTTCTTATAAAATTTGTGTTTGTACATTAGTTACACAAAATGCATACTTCATAGACCTTTACTTCATATTGTAATGCAAAGGCTGCATATTTTAGGCAGACAGTGAATATGCTGGTGAATACTAAAAGTGTTGTAATACAATATGGTGTAAAAATAAAAACACAAGACAATATACACACATGCTTATTCAAGGACAAAAACAAACCAGGCATGACGACTAACAGCTCTTTCCTTCAAGATCAAACAACGACAGTATTAAATATCAGGCACCTTCTGCAGGCCTGATTTATTTGGGGGGTGGGGTTGGGAGCAGACAGACGACAAATGGCGACCAGAAGTATAGGCTGTTTGAAAAATACAAGGTCAAATTAAACATACATTAAAACACATGCATTAAACATGATAAATAGACTTCATATAGTTTAAGCCCTGGATAGCTTTAAAGTAGATGGCTTGAGTTTCTTACATACAGTTTGGCTAGCTTGAATCAGTGATGTTTTGTTTCTGACTTGCCCACTACTTCAGTTTTCAATTCATGGCCCTAAGGAACGTGTGCCATATTCAAGTCCATATATTGTATCATGACAGCGATTAATAGTCGTGCTTGTTAGTGCACATATTAACTGGTCTGGTAAGGCAAAAATGTTTTCATGATAAAATAATAAATTTCAAGCTTACTTTATTAAGCAGCATATAACAAACAACAGCTTTTAAACTTAAATAACTGTTATGGCCATGGAGCTTCATTACACAGCGTTTCTGTTCACACCCAACCACTGGTAAGTTTGTAGAACATCTCTTCATCTAAACTCTCATTTTGGTCTTTTGCACGTGTTGAGAGAAATATGTAGCCACCAATGAATTCATGAACCACTTTGCAATCTACTTCAGTACAAATGAAGGACAATCGTACTTCATCTGCAAACTCTACAGTGACCTAGAACAAAGACAGAGAACGATCAGTCCCTGCAAAACTCCAGATGGTTGGGTCCAAGTGAAGCTACTGTGCTTAAGGTCTGTCCTTATCACAAAATACTTGCTGGTCCTCAAATATGTTTTTAATCCTAAACTAATAATGCCTTTAAGTCCAAAAGCATAACTAAAGTGTACTAGCCCCTCCCCTCCTCCTTTTTAGTTTTCTTGTTCTGAAAAGGAAGACTGAATGCAAGGGGGCTTAGGTCATTAGGTTCCCAAATGGTCTCTGGTGATTCAGTTAATGAGAATGTCTCTCTTAAAGTCCTGGGAGAAAACCTACTTCCTGTGTTTAATATCTGCTTTAGATATTTAACCTTTAGGTTTCATGTTTGAATATTTCAGAAATACAAGGTTCTATGATGTAACTGAAATCGATACAACAAACCCAGCGACCCTAACACAGATGACTTCCTAGTAAAACATTCTGTTTATTTTAAATGATAGTCATGTAGTCCAAGGCTAGGGGCAGCATGACATGCCAGGCTTGAGAGCCCCAAGTATCCCAGTGTGAATCCTGATTCTGTTACTAAGTGTGTGGTCATGGACAGCGACTGCCCTCAGTCCTCTAAATTCTAGTGTCCTCATCTGTAAAGTGGGGATAATCCATCAACCTTACAGGGCTGAGGTGAGGTTTAGAAATATGGTACGAATATAAAACATCTAGTATCATGCCTGGCACAGGCATTCAATAAAGAGTAGCTGCTATTTGTGAGTGGAAATATTTATTTCCACTCACAAATACTTACCTAAAGAGAACTATTTATCCGTTATAGAAAGATAACCTTAACGATGAGCCAACAGTGTAACATATTATGTTCTTAGAATTTAATATCTAGGCTAGTTATGAAATAGGCAAGTTTAAGTAGGAAATGAATAGAATTTATAGGCCTTTTTCTTCTTAATTCATTCATTTTTAGCAGACGGACTACATACGCATTCAAGTAGCATAGTTACAGCTTACCATTTTTATTTCCCAGTTTACATTCCACTGTTTCATGTTGCTGAAACGCCAGGTTTTAATTGCATCTCCTGTACTGGCGTCCATCCTAATCAGTCTGTTGTATGCAATTCCAATAAGTTCTTCTTTTTTGCCCCCTTGGAATCTACAGCATTAAAAACATAAATAAATGTTTTAAAACATGTTGGGGGTGGGAGGGGGACATGTTGGTCTGTTTTTCTTCAAGACACGTGTGTTTTAATTCTAAAAAAAGTGCTATTCTTGCACAAAACAGTCGAATTTTTGATGAAACAATTTTAAGTATAGAAAATACATTCCAACATTCTTTAAATTTTACTGTGTAACAGGTTAATGGATCTCAGGAGGTAGCTTTAAATGTTCAATTTCTAATTATATGAAGTAGATTAAGTAAAAAGGCACAGATTATGGTTTACACATAGGTGCTTAGTAGAACCACTGACCTTGCAATAAAGTGTGTGATGCCGAATTCTGGTAATGACTGCCAAGCTTGGATAAATCTCATCTTGGCTTCAATTAGACTCATCTGAGCTACATTCTGATGGGCCTCCAAGATTCTTGCTGTTATCTAAACATGATTAAACATCATCTTTACCATTAGATATTATTCTTTCATGGTAGAATCAAGGCAAAAAAGATTAAAACATTGAATTATGTGCCTCACCCAAAATTATGTATTGCAAGAGTTGGAATTAGAAAATACCTGAAGCTACATTTGGGAATTTTAGTAAAATAATGACTTTCCAAAATAAACCTCAATATATATTTTTTCTTAATTTTAGTTTCCATATGTCAAGAAACAGTGAACTATTAGGACTGCATAACTGCCATTCTTGAGACATATTCAAGTACACATACATATGATACTGCATTATAAAACTATTATTTTCTAATCCTCATATACATGACGGGTTTTAAATTCAGCACCAAGATAACATGATCAGAATGAGTACCTGGCATACAAGTTTCTAGCAGGAATAATATATACTTTTAGCAGCTTTAAAGTACTTGAAATCACTGTAATAACTTTAAAATTTTTCTAAAGGAATCATCAGAAAGGTTAATTTTTAAATTTAAATTATACTCACTTTGGGATGACTATTCCCTCAAAGAGTAGAAGGAAATTAATCCATGAGGGGAGACTGTAGCTAGGGCTTTAAATATTTTTAGTTATTTCTTTTCTTTTTCTTTCTTTCTTTTTTTTTGTAAATATGGAGAACTTACCAAATCTCTTATATAGCCTGGCTGTAGATGGCAATGCGAGGAAAAAGAAAAAGGAAGCAGAAAGAAAAAAAGGCAATCAGAAAAAATGGCAATGAAGCAAAGAAAAAGTTGCGGCAACCTGCAAACCAAAATTCCAGCCAAAAACCATGCAAAAAATTACTTTAGATGGAAACCAAGCAAAGTAAATGCAAGCATGAAAATGAAAATGAGAAAGCAGCGATTACTTTCCATTTAGAATACTGAGAAACACTCCCCATTATTTTAGATTGTTAAGTGTTACTAAAATTAAGGGTAGAAATTTGTAGGGAGAAAATTAGGAGCAAATAACCTTTCCCCCTTCATGTACCAGTTCTTACTGGTTAGGGTAAAGCTAATTATTTTAGTAGCAAAATAAAAATTAATATTCAAAAGCCTTTAATGTTGTCTCATATTGAGTCAGATAATATGTCCATGCACCGCTTTTCAGAAATAAGTTGAAGGCATAAAAATAAGTGCAGTGACCATACTGTTTTCTTATTTACACAAGAAAAGCAAATCCCTCAATTACCATCTGTTTTTTGCATCCTTTTTCCTGGAAGGGAAAATAAAAATATGCCATACACTACAGTAGGAGTGGTGGCTATAAACATACTGGTCCATTTCAATTTGGATTAACATGGATAAGACGTAGAACAATTCTTTCCTTTAAAATGTTAAAATCCAGTTTGGGAGACATCTATGTAAAAAATATCCATAGCAAATTTAATTAATATATAGTTTTTAGGAATTAAAGTAGATTAACTATAACAAAGGCTATACTGATGGACCCAAAGACTTTATGCCCTGGTAGGGCTGAATGACCCCATGGCCTGCACGTCTTAGACCTACCTGACCCCGGAGTGCCACCGGATCATACAGTTTAACAAACAATTACTGAGCAATATGTCCAACGACTAGTACACACCTGACACAACTAAACTAAACTAAACTAAACTCCTGCTTATCAGCACTTACCAGGTGTCAGAGCAATAATATGACTCAACCTCCAAATCTAGTTAGGGAAAGGAGAACTCAAAAAGAATGCGCATTTGATAAGATGCCAATGTGGAAGACAGGGCTAGAAAGATCCTTAATCTCAGACCACACACATACTGCCATCCTGCCAGTTAAAGACAGTCACACATTCTCTGTTCTCAAGAGAATTTTCAGCTGACATCTATTCAAGAACTCACCAACAGAAAAGTACCTTTTTAAAGCAAAAACTATCATTTTAAAGGCTTCTGAGAAAACAATACCTGTCTGACAACTAAACCACCATTTGGCAGTCTTCACAATTATACTTTAAGATCTTTTTTTCCCTAATACCTGATAGTGAAATGAGATTGCTAAAGATCTGAAACTATTCATTGACTTTGAAGGCAAATGAATCCACTTTTAGAAATAAGTCTCTTTATAAATAATTTTTAAATGAATTAACTAAGAATAAAAAATGAAATTAGAACTCGATTCACTTTCCCTTTTTAACTTACAATCTACATTCCACAAAGCTCCCCAGGGCAGCATTTCCTCCATTCCTCACTACTCCCACTTCATATGACCGTGGGATAGACCATTTCCATGCAGTTTACACAACCTCTGCAACTTAAAGATGAATACTTGGTGATTAAAACTTCTGAACATTTCTAGCTAAGTGATTTCATATCCAAATGATAAAGACTGTATTTAAAGTTAAGAATTAGTAAGTGTTCTGGATATATCATTGGGCCTTTCCAGGAATGTTTTAAAATTACTCAACAAAAATAAAAATGAAACTAGATAAAAATGAAATATTTATTTCAAAGTTCTTCTTCACTCCCCTCCTAAACTGGAGGCTTTTCCTTTTATGGCATGATGCTGGGTGTAGAGAATACTGGGGGCTATCCCAAGTGAAACTCCCCTGGCAAAGAACCTTTTGCCTAAATAGCAATCCTCTTATGGTATTAATTTCCAGGAAAGGAATTCTAAACAGAGGGAACAAAAGCAGTGAGTTTCAATGAAAATTTACCAAACTTTGTCACATTATGCAAATGTTGCCTAGGTTTTGCCTGTTAATGTTAAGAAAAGACAATGTTCAACGTGGACTCTATCTACCCTCGTAAAGTTTATTTCCAAAGCTGAAAAAGTCAATTTTGACAGCAAGAAGAGTCATCACAGATTTGGTTGGGAAATGCTGGCTGTGCTTTCTATCAGACTTACTTTATATACGGAGTAAAGCTGCATGAATTAAGGAACACAATGCAGTAAGACCGCATTCAATTTCCTGAAAGACACCCTGTTAGCAGAGTGATTTCCGCAGGTTTGAGAATAAATATGCTCCCGATATTCCACCTCATTATCTTCCATATTAAAATAATAAGGCTTTTCTTAAACGACCAATTTAAACTGACCGAAAGCTATTTATTTCTTATTTTATGTTTTAACCACCTGATACGAAATTAAGACTACCAATTAAAATGAAAAAGTTGGGTTTAAGAGGGGGAAACTAAAGTATATGTAGAAAATTATAAAACAAATCAGCAGAAAATAGCAGATGAAGTAAAATGAATCAAGTACCTGCTTGTTCTTGTACTTTTTTAGATAGCGAGGGGACACCAAACATTCAGGATTTATATCGGTTGTGATCTGCTCTGGTATTAACTGAGGATCTGGATTTAAATGCTGCATCTTCAGAAAGGAAAGAATATTTTGAACTTCTAAGTTATAGGAACTGTCCGCCATGGTCTTGCCTTTGGAGGCCAACCTGCAGGCTGCCATCCAGTGTGCATACTGTTTTTCCTGTTGAAAAGAAATACTGAGGTTTGAAATCTATCCCATGATGGCGTCCTTTGAGTATAAAATATAAGAATGAATGGTCAACTCACTAAGTAAGGAAGCAAAGAACACTGAGTTTTACTTTTAATCAGAAAACTTACATTGTCACAACGAAGCCAGATTTCATTCATGCCCTCTGCAACTGGAATGAGGAGTTTAATGTTAAATTTTTGGCCTGAAATGTTCACATCTGGGGTAACTTCACACCCTGTAGTAAAAAAGTTATTAAAATGATCAAATTTACTCTTAAGAAATCCCAAGCCAATATAGGTAGCCCTCATTTTATGCCATCTTAACATGTTGAATTTGCTGTCGTGGAATCTATAAATCAGGGAATAAATTCTTTATGCTCAGTAATTTTGTCCGGGGGTGGAGCAAAGAATCAGATCTATATAACATACAAGAGATTTAACTGCACAGAGTTTGCGGCCCTTGACTGAGAAGAGAAGCAAAGAGTCCTATTAAAAGGATATTCTACCAAAAACACTTGCACTCCATCCCACAAGTTTTATATGTATTGTTTTAGTATCATTCAGTTCTTTGAATCTTAAGTTATTTGGGATTTTTTCCCCTAGGTTTCTAAATGTACAGGGATTTTTAAATATCTTTCTATAATTAAATTCTAACTTAATTGTGTTTGGGTCAGAATAAATGACTTTTATGATGCTTTTAAAAAAAGGCATGTTTCGGGTGGATTACCCAGTATGAGCTAGAGTCCTATCATAAGGGCCTCCTTAGGACCCCACTGCTCCCTAACTCAACTGCTCTCCTCTCCTATTCCTGTGTGGAAGCACGAAGCTTAATGGCACAGGGGAGGGGAGGCACAGGATCTCCTGATTCAACTGAGTGCTCCTGGGCACAGGCCTCCTTCCAAAACTCCAGGGTGTTGGAATACTTAACAAGTAGTTCGATTCAGAGGGTGATCATTTGAACAAAAATAGTTTCTTAAGCATTTCTTTGTACATATGAGAAATTAACTGTAAGCACAATATATTAGGAGTCCATCTGGTATAGAAGGTAACAAACTTATATACATGCGAAGTCAGTATGAAAATAAGTGGCATGCAGAATTTCACTCTACTGGCAAGTTTTCAGGAATACATACATTTATGGATTATAAAAATCCATGTAATCAACTCTGTTAACCATGAGCTGGTGGTTTTACAGAAGAGAACACAGATTTATTGAATGTATATACCCAGTTAGATAACGGGACAATGGTCAGCATAAATTAGTAACCAGTATAATATAGTGAAGAAGAGCTCTGCAAGCAGACAGATTTGGGTTCCAGACCCTTCTCAACCACTTCATAATCATGTCCAATTTATTTATGCCCACATATCCTGACCTTAAACTCGACCTCACAGGGATGCTGTAAGGATCAATAAGATAATGAAGATGTCAAAGCTCCCTAAAGAGTATTCCAAGTGTTAGTACTTAGGTCATGTCACCCTCAATACGTGTTAAGACCATCCAGTAGGCTCTATGAGGAAGAATGTAAACTGTTAGCAGGGACTGCTGTTGCCTTTCTCCTTGTACTGGAGCAACTTCTCCCGGCACAGAGAGTACAAGGAACAAGATAATAAACCTCTATGTATCTATCACACAAAAAGAACATATGTTTAAATTGTCATTTTTTTTCCCCATCACATAAGTGTTTTATGTATCATATAAAAGAAACAGAACATGTCAGATAAAGGAGAGATCCTCTCCTCTCCAGAATTAACTTCAATCATTAATTTGGTGGACCTTCTCCCCTCTTTGCTTTCTTTTTAGAATAGTTACTCCACATAAATAGCTACCACGTTAACTCCTATACAGTCATTAGAAACAATTAGGAAGTTGTGTGGCAACATGTTTAACCTGCAAAGTTAAAACAAAGAGATGTTTGAAGATACACAATCTTTGCCACAAATTTCATTAATCATGCAAGTAGATTTACAGTACCCAAGCCCATAATTAGACCTCTTTTTAAAGTAAAATGCCAAAACAACCAAAAAGGAGAGACCAAGCGAGTGGTAACTCAGGCACTAGTGTAAGCACAGAGGCACTCAGTAGCCACATTTCAGACAGTACTCACCCCACGCCTCCTCCAAGCACAGGCTACCTGCTTCCACGGTAACATGCTGGACCTCACTGTAACCCAATTACTAGTTCTCTGAAGCATTAAATGCAAACAGCCCACTCTGATCACAATCTTCCATCCTAAGTCTCCCCAAGTTCTTTGAGAGACCCCATCCTGTGACCTCATCACTTTCTCCCCATCATGTTTCCACCTCTTCCTTCTCTGCAGTCCAGCCTGGACCCCGCTGCACCAGCTGTCACCTCCAACTCTCCAGACTCACTGTCTTTCCATTACACACACTCAGCAAACCCTTAACCCTAGCTCAACCCAGCCATCTACCACTTAGTTGCCTCTGCTCTGGCTCTGAGCACTCTGAGGGGGGAGAAAAAAAAAAAAAAAATCACAAAACTGAGCAGATAAATTTCACCAGCAATTCGTAAATTCCCAACCTTAGCCTGCCCCTTGACACTGGCAAGCCTTCTGTGTTAGCAGACATTCTCAACAATGTTTACTTCACATCTTCTCAGGCCTCCTATGCCACTCACCCTCAGCGGACAACCTCACATGTTACTTTCCCAAGATGAAAGCCATCAAAAGTGAGGTGCCCCAACTTCCTGCCACCAAAGCAGATAAACCTGGCTGCCCTTGCTTCCACACAGTGGAAGAGGTGTCTCTCCTCCCAAGGCTCTTACGTCCGAGTGGGCTGCATTTTCTACCACCCGTCAGGAGCCTTGCTCCATCACAGAGATCTTCTCCTCCCACCTCCCTTCCTTTCCTTCTACTGTGACGTTTCCATCAGCATTTAACTTCCTTGAGTCTCTCATCTTAAACCATAAAATGCCTCTCTCCTCTACCTTATACCTCTCTCTTCTATTACTGCCCTCTTTCCTCCTTCTCTGTCACAGATAAGGTTCATCAAAAAGCTATCTTTGTTTCCTATTTACCTCTCAATGACTGTACTTGTACTTTGGCTCCCATACTTAAAAGCCCATTGAAATCTGCTGAATCTGTTCTTAATCAAGGTTACTAACCACCTCCATGTAGCTAAATCCTATGGAGGCTTAATCTTACTTTTCTGTAGCATCTGACACTATTGACTACACTGTCCTTTTCGAAACAACTTTTACCTTAACTTCCATCATGCCTCATTTCCATGGTCTTCCTATATATTATTTTTTGTGGTTTATTTCCCTTGCAAGTTCCTCCTCCTCTAATCTGCCCTGTCCCTTAAACATGGGTGTCCTGCAAGGTTCTGCTCTTAGCCTTTTCATATTGTAGACAACTATTCCAACGGCTACATCTACCATTAATACTAACTGCTACCACATCGCTATCTGCAGCATGGATCTCGCCCGTGCTCCAAACAGATATCCCACCAGCACCTCAAATTTAAAATAACCCAATTAAATTAAGCTCATCTTCCTCCCCAAACTCATCTCTTCTATATTCTCAATCTCAATACCACCCTATCCACCCAGCTATACAAGCCAGAATCAAGTCCCTCCCCGAGCCTCTCCCAGGCCAATCACCCAGTCTGTTGATCGAACTTCCTCAGAATCTAACGAAGTTGCGCCCTCTTCTCCACCCATATTGATAAACGTAATTTGGATCACTATCACTGCTCTGAAATTGCTCCTCTACACTGTAGCCAATATAAATATGATGGATCCCATCATTTTCATAATAATCTTTCAGTGTCACTTCACTGCTGCCAGTTTAAAAAACTTAACAGTTTTATCCTCCAATTCCTGCCAGTTTCTTCTGCTATTACCTCTCATAGTTAGCAGGAATGGATTCGACAGCTATTAAGGAAGGGTTCATCCTCCCCGCTCTAACTCCATGTTCCGGAAGCACAACCCGCCCGGTGACTGCGGATGCTTCTCTCCACGCGTTTGCACACCAGTCTCTTTTACCAACTCTCCTCCTTCCTTCCACAGATCACAATTTTCTCTTTTGGATCGTAACTGTGACATTATTTCCCCCATGAAGTCTCTCCTAATTCTCTCCAATGTCACTGAAGACTAACTGGTACAGCACCCTTACCTCTTTGCTCCTCTAATCTATTGCTTACTTTTTTTTAAGATTTTTTTTTTGCAGTACTCGGGCCTCTCACTGTTGCGGCCTCCCCCGTTGCGGAGCACAGGCTCCGGACACGCAGGATGTGCAGGCTCAGCAGCCATGGCTCACGGGCCCAGCCGCTCCGCGACATGTGGGATCCTCCAGGGCCCAGGCATGAACTCGTGTCCCCTGCATTGGCAGGCAGACTCCCAACCACTGCGCCACCAGGGAAGCCCTATTGCTTACTTTTTAAAGTACTATTTACTGCCCGAATTGTAGCTGTTTATCTCCTGACATGCTCTAAAACACCTTGAAGGATGCGACTGTAATCTGTTCTTGCTCCTGTCTCTAGTACCTGGCACAGCTCATGGCAGGAGATCCATCAGCATCTGCTGAACTGCACCTTTTAGAACTGTGCGTTTTAGATATCTCAGGGGCCTCAGAGAGCATCCAGTTCAACACTCTTGTTACTCAAAGGAAGATGCTAAGGTCCAGATAGGCTATTTCCAAAATCACAGAGCAGAACAGAATCTAGGCCATTTGATTTAGTTTAGTGGCAGAGCAGAATCTAGGCCGTTTGATTCTTAGTCTAGTGTTACCTTCACCAGTGTGATGTGCTAGAAAAGTGCTCCTTGGGAGGACTTGGGAGAAGTGGGATTAGGACACCCTGTAGGCTGTTCTCCATACCGGAACTTAACTTCTCAGTTATAGAAGAAGACTAAGGATGTAATAGGGACAGAGAACACAGAGGCCAGAAAACAGATTAAGTCTCTAAATCAAGAGTGGACAATTGCAGCTGGTCCTGAGCAGCTACAAAGGGAAGCAAGAGGACAGCTGCAATAGATTTTGAGAGTAACAAATAATGGTAAAGACTCAAAAGTTAAACTCGTGACTTAGAGAAAAAGACAGTGAGTCTAACTAAAAGTTTTAGGAAAATTACAGAATTTCAACACATGGGCACAGCAATCATCTACCCAGGGCAGAGGTCCTTCTATTTATTAAAATGTGTGTAACTACACAGCAATAGTTCGGATGACTACTGGGCAGAATAGAGATAGGGTAGAGATTTGGACATCATGTTGAAATATACTAAAAATATACTAATGCACAATTTACTAAGAAAAATTAAGAATACAGATGTAACTCCAGAGCCCGGAAGCACCTAACTCCTTCCTTAACTGCCTCTCTAACCCCTTAACTCAGGAATTCAAGTCTCACAAGAATGCATCTGGCTGGAATCTAAATCCCACTGGAAATGAGTCTGGAAGATGTATTTTAGTCTTGCAGCTTTGCTGTAAGGGAAGGCACAGTAAAAGGAGTGTGGAGCAGCGAGGAGCCAACCTGCTGCGTCCCCCACCAAGCATGCTGGGTGCCCGGGGCAGTGAGTGCTGGGGAGCCTGTGGAGAGCAGGCTTCCTGGAGGAAGTGGTATCTACACCGGAAGTGAGCTGGCAGTTTTAAGTAACATCACCGCGAGGGAGAGGCTCATGAACGACCTGCAAGACCAGACAAAGGCTGCAGAGAATCACAGAAAGAGGCAGCAGGATGTCCTCCAGCCACAGAAGAACCAGACCAACCTGGAGAGGGAATTCTCCTACCACCTGAACCACTGCATCCAACAGATGAGAGTGGTGAAGGAGCAGTGTGAAGGACCAACAGAACTCACTAAAACCAAATGAAGCTGTAACTCCACAGACCTGAAGAGAAAAAAAAAAAAAGACCAAAACCAGCAGCTCTGACCCTTGGCCAGGCTCAGCCTGGGCCACAGGAAGCAAGCCCGCCACAGCTGCCACAGGACCGCGGAAACAGGTCCAGCAATGTGTGCCTCAGGTACCAGCCCCTGTTCTGAGACAGCTTTGGATCTGAAGAAATAAAGAGGAAACCAACAGATTCAGGTTGTCAGCTAGGAGGAGCCTCAGAGGGGTATCCTGGGGCTGCCCCAAGGGCCAGGACGAGAGCAGTGTTGAAGATGACGAAAATGTGCAGGGAAGAGGTGTTGGGAAAGGGGAAGAACTCAGCTAAGCCCTGCAGGTGGCTAACCCACCGGTGAGCCAGAAAACCAAGAGACTGGGGACCTGAGCTGGACCAGCTTGTTAGCAGTGAAGGTCAGGGGGATGCTGATGAGGAAGGAAGACCCCAGCAAAAACTGGGGGAGATGTGACTACAGCACAGGTGAGAATGAGGCAGACCCTGAAAATTAAGTGGGCAGCTCCTGCAGAATGAGACAAACCTAAATGTCCTAATACTGAAGAACAGAAAAGGGACATCATACATTTACTTGGGATGAAAGTAGAATCACACACTTCAAGTGAGGACTGCACAGAGATTACAACAAAATATTCATGTGAAATTGAATACTAAACATAAAAAAGTACCTAAAGCAGTTAAGAAACTAAAAAACTAAACAACTTTATCCCCCAGCAAAACAAAGTTTATTGAATATTAGCTAACAGATATTCCACCATCAATACTGGTTATTCCAAGGCTTTCCTTACCTCTTAGGTTCATCTGATGAGCTGGTGTGCCACTGGATTCTTCTTTGCTCTTATAGCAAGAAATAGATGTGTCTTTAAAGGTGCACCAGTACTGCTTGTAACCTTTTAGAGTCAGCTTTTTTGGCCTATGTGTCAAACAGAATTAGAAGGAAAAAAAAAAAAACACTTTTGAAATAACTTTATCAATGCTATGTTTTAGCAGCAAAGTTTCACAATGTTAAAAGTCTGAGACCAAGTTTTACATATGCTGAATTCAGTTCCCTTTTGGCCAGTGTGTTATATTCAATGTTGCTCTTACTGGATTTGCCCCTCCTTTCTCAATCTACTCAGGAAGATCTTACAGTGAGTGGGCAGAGGAAGACAGTAAGGCAAACATTCCAGTATTTCTGTCAGTTGTAGCTGTCCCTATCACTAGCAGGTCACATGGAAAGCATAGGAAAATAAAGGTGAAGTAAATGTCAATGATCGGAAGGTTCCTAGGTCCTGTAATTACCTGCAAGTTCATGATGTCCACAGGGCTGCCTTTGGAGCCTCTCTAAACAAGCAAGTTTACCTGGCAAGACTAAAGTGAGGGAACTGCTTATCTCTCAGGCATGTACTTCAGTGGTGACTTTAACTTGTCACTCCAATGTCAAACAGGAAGCATGAGGAAGAGAGGATAAGGAAAAGTGCAGGTAGGTAAAAAAGGCGTGTAAAGGGAGAACAAAGTAGGGTAGGGAGCAGCATTTGAAATTGTGCCATTAGCTCAGAAATGTTACATATGTGGAGCTGTTAATATGTTCACCTACAGTAAATGGTTTATTCCAAAATGGCTTTATATCTTATATTCCACATCACCTCCTTTCCTCTTTCTGCCTTAATGCCTAGCGTTCTTGATTCGTTGGAGTATGACTAGATCGACGGTTTAAAAGTCTAGATAAGATACACTGGAACCTTGTTATAAAATGTCCCATCACCAAATGAATAGCATTCAATAGATTCTGGGGCTCTAAACAAAGAAACAGCCACTGACAATAGCAGTTCATCATGTACTGCTTTCACCCAGACGGGATGCTTTATACTGATATGCCACTGTATGTTTCAGAATCTGCATGATGCAATCCATCTAGGTTTACACAATCTCCTCCCCCACCTTAAGGAAAATGTTTATCAGATAAAACAACTTAATAAGTACTGCAATTTTAATTTGGTAAAGATGGTTATTTTCCCTCATTTGCCAGTCAGAGTAAATTTCAAAAATGTGAACGTGGCTATAAAACTGACATTTATTCATTAATATTTGGAATTCCTCCCCTTTTGTACTTACTTGAAAACTTTAATATAGTCAGCAAGTTCAGGAATGGAAGTGATGTCCCCCTAGGAAAAGAATTAAGTCATTTTTTTCTCATGAAAAAAAAAAATCTGAAACTCTACTGTTTAGTATCTGATATCAAGAACCAGCTTATTCAGTAAATAAGGAAAATTACATAAAATACAGATCATAAAGATTTTAAAGGTACAATCATATTATATGGTCACATAGTACAATGGTATTTTCAAATGACATAAAAAGCTATTAAAAATTTGATCAAAATAGCAATTTATACAACCCACAAGAATATACTGTTGATTTTAATATAGCTAAAACTGCTTAGAGCTGCATATGGAACTTTTTTTTGTTTTTTTTTTTGGTATGCGGGCCTCTCACTGTTGGGGCCTCTCACTGTTGTGGCCTCTCCCGTCGCAGAGCACAGGCTCCGGACGTGCAGGCTCAGCGGCCATGGCTCACAGGCCCAGCCGCTCCGCGGCATGTGGGATCTTCCCGGACCAGGGCACGAACCGTGTCCACTGCATCGGCAGGTGGACTCTCAACCACTGTGCCACCAGGGAAGCCCCATATGGAACTTTTGTAACTCGTGACAGTCCTTAAAATAGTGTTTCTTCTGTAATAACTAACACCTAAGCATTTAAAAATTTTCCTGAGATCTATTTTTCTCTTCTTTTTGTCATTTCAAATTTGGAGATCACTAAATGGATTTTACCATGACTTGAGATTAATTTTTCCTCTGAAGAAACATTCTCCCTCTACTTGTAAGAGAATGTGCAGACTGTCAAGATCTATCTTTACTGTGTTGGAAGCACTAGACACTAGAACAATATTAATGTTAAAAATTTCCCTGAAAGTTTCTGGAAAGTTGATGTCTGTATTTTCTAAAGCACTAAATATTTCTCTGTATCCCCCAAACACTGCATGAAAACCTAATTCCACAGAAAGGTATAAACATCTGTTCAAACTAAATCAGTAGGTAAAAGATTCACCCTACCAAAATTGTTGATGTTTTACCCCCTTCCAAAGTAATCTCCAGGTCTGAAAGGGCAGCATCAACTTCATCCACTTCTTTGTCACTGTTGTTCAAATGATTCTCTGATGTCATGATCGACAACTTATTGATATGATACTGAAACCAGAAGTGATATTTTATTTAAATGATTGTTCTAACTATAAATTTTTAAATGAGATATTATCTGTATCTATACTGAATGTCTTTCATCACCTAATCTGAAAAGCTAAACGTCTCTAAGAATTAGAAGGATAGGAAAATAATGGGCATGGCACCTGAAATCAATGTCCTAAACCTGCTAATAAATGTTTACTCAAAAAAGTAGGGTCCCTGGACAAATACAAATGAATTCAGTTTGGGTGTCCCTAGGATTTAGAGAGTTAACACCTCTCCCACTGAACTCTACATGAGCAGAGACTTTTTTAAAAAAAGAATAAATTTATTTATTTATTTATGGCTGCGTTGGGTCTCCGTTGCTGCGTGCGGGCTTTCTCTAGTTGTGGCGAGCGGGGGCTACTCTTTGTTGTGGTGCGCAGGCTGCTCATTGCGGTGGCTTTTCTTGTTGTGCAGCATGGGCTCTAGGCACACGGGCTTCGGTAGTTGTGGCTCGTGGGCTCTAGAGCGCAGGCTCAGTAGTTGTGGCGCGCAGGCTTAGTTGCTCTGTGGCATGTGGGATCTTCCCGGACTAGGGCTCAAACCTGTGTCCCCTGCACCGGCAGGTGGATTCATAACCACTGCGCCACCAGGGAAGTCCACGAGCAGAGACTTTTAAGTGTCTTTTTTCCCCCACTGCAGTATTCCACGTCTAAAACGCAGACTAGAACCAACAAGTATTGGATGAATGAACAGAATATGTGTAAGGTCTTCCGTAGAAATGGATTAACATTGGTTACCTTATATTACTACTATTATCCAGCAGAGGAAATTTAGTTACCACTATTATGCTGAAAACTAAAGTTCCACTTTCCCCCATCCTCAATTCAATGCTGAAAACCTGATCAGAGAGAGATGACATTTACCTTCTCATTCATACATTAGAATAAGGTAGAATACATTTATATGTGAATACATATACCACCACTGACACACATGAATACTCCCATATACATATATGTATATATATAATGAGTAGTGATAACTCCTCCTATATGTAGATAAAAAGATCTTTGGGTATAGAACTAGTCATGATTTTAAATACACTTAGGTAAGTGGTTTAGAACAAATATTAATGATTAGATTTTGATGCTAAACTTTAGGGAGATTTTATACAAAGTTAAACAAAACTTTTAAATCACTTAATCAGTTACCTTTCAAAGCACTAAGTAGCAATCCATATTTCTGAAGGATTCATTCACTGAATACAATCTATTCATGGGAACATTTAGTGAACTAATCCTGAGGCCAAATATCAATGTTCCTCTGTATTTTAAGATGTAGTGAATTAGTAATGACTACTCTCTGGCTGTATCTTCAGTTGTGCTGAAATGAGATCCTTATAGTGGTAGAAATTTTCATATTCACAAATCATGAAGAAAAAGGCAGGGTGAGGTCCCCAGGCAGTGGCCGCAAATATCAGAGCATATTAAGAAGCATATGGAGAGCTGGTTAAAAATATAGATGCTTAGGTTCGTTCACCCCCAGAGATTCTGATTCAGCAAATATGGGGTCCAGCCTGGAATCTGCATTTTTACTAAGTACCTTAGATGATTCTGATGCAAAAGGTCCTTCTGAGTTATACTGGAGAAATCCTGGATGTGAATGGGACTGGTCATAAAATCCAGTTTTGATTTCAAAGGGGCATGGAGTATCTGTTAAATGTTACAATACATGATTGGACCTAAATACTTGAAAAACAGTGTTACTAACTTACCTAATTTAATTTTTTTTATCCACAGCTTCTTACTTTGAATTATTTTGTTTCTTTTTACTATTGTAGACTTAATTTACACAAGGAACCAGAAGCTCTAAGGAGAGAATAGTTCAGATTGTAACCTATATCTAAAATAAAAAACCCTAGGCATCTCCTTGCCATACTTTCAGTTTCCCCCTTCTTGTACTGGATGGCTTCCAAGAGGCTTTGGGTCAGTCTCTTGGAAGGCTTCCAACAACTCAGGGGATTTGTAGTCCAAAACTCTCTCAATGAATCTATATTCTAAAATGGTCCAGGAAAGCTATGCTTTGGGGCATTCAGTCTCCATGAATTAAAATCCATGGTTCTGAGGTGTTTTTCACTGAATCGAAATGGAATATCTGATGTTTATTGGGTTGGGGTGGGAGTTGGGCAAAGCTGAAGAATAATCCCATTTCTATGACAGTATGACTGGGTGTATACTCATTCAACAAATATTTTTTGAACACCTATGTGCTGGGATATATCTGTTGGCTTTTTAAAAAAATGCATTATTTTATAATAAAAAGATAAGAAATACTATATAAGAAAACCTGTGGTTTTCCCCACATACATTTTACATGTATTATTATTCTGTCATTAGCAAAACTTTCACTAGAAAATTATGAGCCCATACTCTAAGTGAGAAAGATGTAGAGAGAACACTATATAAAACCAAGTGAGATTACTCTGAACAAAATTGCTCCAGAATTTAATTAAAGAAATTCTTCAGGTAGTCTGAATCACCCACAAACACAATATGAGAGTCTTAACTGATTAAGCATGTCTCTAGAAAATAACTAAACTAATTCATCTGTCACTACCAATTTTCCCTGTCTGAGCTTCATTTTGATTCCCTTCTTTCAGTGTGTAAAACTAAGGAGAAATGAGCTGCTCTTCCTCTCTAAAGGACAACTTTTTTGAGTCTTAACTGAGAAACTCTTCTGGGTACATAAAAACATTTGGAAGATTGAGGGCATTTTTATTTGTGTTCTAAGGAAAAAATTAAATCATTGTGATAGTGAAAGATATTCACAACTGAATGTCAACCTTGCTTCGAGTACTTAAATAGAATTCCACCATAATCTGAGAACACTCGCCAAAGCCTCACGCAGATATCTGAAATTATTAATCTAGAAAAATTAATCTAGTGGTCAATCAGACCTCAGTGTCTCCAAGAATGATTTGTGGATGCCACCTTAATGTTACTTTACCAGTGGGAACAGCAGTAATGAAGTGGGCAATTAATTTTTTAATAAGCCCTACTGTAATTCTGAAACAGGTGGTAAGCAAGAACCACATTTGGAAAAATACTAGTTTAACATTAGCTACCTACTTCTTAAGGATTACCATTCTAAAAACTTATCTATGTTTAGTTTCACTAGTCTCTTAAAATTTTATCATCTTAAAAGGTATTAATTTCTGCCATAGCCCATTTTACAAATATTACCATCCCCAGTTATTTATCAAGTTATGCAAAGCTTCATTTCAGAAATCTGATTCTTAATATAGATTTTATTTCCAGGGGAAAATTGGACAGTTTTAAGCTTATATACATCTAGGGGTGGAAGGATATTTTTCTCCTACAGGATATAGAAAAGTAACTATTAAGTATACCACTAATCTCTTACATAAGACAAAAATTAAATTAAATTCACACATATTTTGCCTTCTAAGTGTCTGTTCACTTTCTACATAGCAAAAAGTAAAAACACTACCTATCAGAATGCTACTGGAATTACTATGCCTCTTTACCATTTAAATAATCCCCTACCCTTTCCCCTGAAAAGTCCCATTTACCAATACTCGCCACTACCTGCAAGGCTGCAAACATCATCATTTCTTCTTCCGTGCATTCAATTTCTTCCAAGATAATAGCCCATTTGGCCTGCTCATAAAGCTGATTAATTCTGATTGCATCATACTGCAGCAAAAGAGATACAATTCTTTTGTAATATATTACCTTTTACATTAACAATAAGGAAGAAAGCTACCTATAGGCTTACGTATCCCTAAATATATCCACATCTAATTTTTCATTAAAAATGGCATTAAAATCTGCCATAAGATTTTTACATATTCAGTATGAGAAGCAGATTCTGTATGTTATTTTCCAGGGAAAAAAACATTAGGTATTACAGACCTTAATAAAAGGAATTTAACTTGAAGACATTAAAGTAAGGTAGAACTGACTGTTTGTCAGTATTGTTGTTGCAATTTACCACACTAACATGTCATAATCAGACAGTAAGTTAATTATTTCGGGGAACATCTTGCTCACTGTGGAAAAGCATACCCAGACAAAGTGGCAGGTCCTTGGAAACAGTAATTATTTTAAGAATCCAAAATAGAGGGCATACACAAACACACATAAGCACACACACACATTTGTAGAAAAGATTTACTTAAATGTTACTGAATTATCCATTTAGTTACGTTAATAAAAATCAATAGTAATACTGTAACAATACTATCTTAGAATGGTAACAAAATACATAGCCCCCTCCCACCCCATGCAAATATAACTATGTTCCCAGAACAGCTTTGGCTTTACCAAAATTAGGTATGATATAACCTAAAAAGGGATTAAAATGATTTTTTGTAATTCTACTATATACATTTTACTGTTGTATGAAGAATTATTTAAGCACATAATTTAAAATGATAAATATATACATTAAAATCTAGGCTATAATCTAGACATGAAAAGGATGAGAAGCAGGCAAGAGAGGTCCCCTAACCCGCAAGGATGACAAGAAAGCAAAAGACTCAAATCTCTGTGCCATGTGTTTTCTGGGGGAAAACATTCCAGATCTCTACAGCAAATTTAAATCTTATCAGAAAGGCAAAGTACTTCAGTAGCACAGATGATGCCAACCATCTGATAGTAAAAACATATTACAATGTTTGGCTATTAAATTGAGAGAAATATAGACTTAAAAAGGATTTTTTTTTTGAAGCAACATCTTCTGGGATATATAATTATGTACAGTTGAAGAGAGATGTTAAAAAAAAACAACACATAAACTAACTTTACCAATTCCGTAGTACCTAACTAGTTCCTTTAAAATACAAATCAACCAAAAATTCAATTATTTAACAAAAAGAAAAGGGTTTAGTTATGCTTCCAACTTACTAAAACAACAGACTACTTTAAAATACAGGTGCCTTTGTCCAAAGCTTTGAGTTTTTAATATTATTCAGGACTTGCTATATATATCCAAACAATTCCTTACCCCACCAACTTCCAAAAAGCAAACAAAAAGGAACAAAAGAGATCCCTCTAAACCCTCGGTACCTTTGGATTCAAATCAAAAAAGCTGTAATACTTGAATCGGAGCAGCAAGGCCTCATTTTCCTTCACATCCTGTTCCATTAGAGATCTTGAGGAATCAAGCCACCTGGACAAATTAACAATAGTGGAACAGAGCAAGACAAAATTAATTCTACCTCTATGTGGATAAAGGAATTCTTAAATTGTATCTATACTTTAAAACTTACTCTTGGTTGGGCAGGATAAATTAGGAGGCTGGGATCAACATATACACACTACTATTTATAAAACAGATAACCAACAAGGACCTACTATATAGCACAGGGAACTATATTCAATATTTTGTAATAACCTATAAGGGAAGAGAAACTGAAGAAGACTATATATACATACACACACATATTTATACACACACACACATATACACACACATATGCTGTATGTATATACAGCTGAACCACTGTATATGTGTGTGTGTGTGTATATATATACACACACACATATATATATAAGTGAACCGCTGTGCCGTACAATTGAAACTAACACAATAGTATAAATTAACTATAACTTCAGTAAAAACAAAAACAAAAAAAACTTGTAAAGTAATTGGTAAACAGCAAAAAAAACAAAACAAAACAAAAAACTTACCCTTGGTTGATTTTTGCTTTGTCAAGAAGGGCTTGAGGCTTGAACATTTTGGCCAAGATTTCCGGTGACGTTATTGGCTGACTGACAGCAAGTATACCAGGGTTGCCTTCTGACAAAGCACTGTCACCGAACCAAGCAGAAGTTGGTGACAAGGGGCTTCCATCATGAGCATCGTAAGTGGGGGTCATTGTTTTACTATAAAGTCCTGGGCTTGAATATATACTTCCTAATAAATAACATGAAAAACAGGTAGTAAGTATGAAGTATAGTTATCTTAGTTTTCAGTAATACATGCTATAATGATATAAAGCATACTGAGAAACACAAGCTTCATTCTGGAAGGAAAAGCTTTAGTACATTATTTTACCTCTCTTAAAAACAAGTGAAATTAACTTACTTGTATAACATTAAGAACATGTATAACAATAAGGTCAAAAAATATAACTAAGTTGGAAACTCTAGGGAAAAAATCAGTTCAAGAGAGTTAGAATATAAGTTAAGGATATTGCTGAAGCAGATAGACCAACACTTTTGTTTTTTAATTGTGCCAAGGCTCACCTTTCAGAGGGCCAATGTAAAGAACATCAGTGCCTATAGAAAAGGAAAGAAAGGAATTCAGAAGGTAAAGAAAGGCAATAATAGAAGACAGAAACAAAGAATGAAAATGAAAAGAAAATGGGAAGAAGAAAATACAGATTTTTTCCTAATTGTGAATCATAAACTGAAGTAAATATTCCAAGTGTATTTAAGAGTAAAGAACCTTAGAAGCTATAATCTAAGTAAAACAAGTTTTGTCCAATTCAGAACAATGAGGTTGGGCCTCGCTGGTGGCACAGTGGTTAAGAGTCCGCCTGCCAATGCAGGGGACACGGGTTTGAGTCCTGGTTTGGGAAGATCCCACATGCCGCAGAACAACTGGGCTCGAGTGCCACAGCTACTGAGCCTGCGCTCTGGAGCCCGCATGCTGCAACTACTGAAGCCCACGCACCTGGAGCCTGTGCTCCACAACAAGAGGCCACCGCAATGAGAAGCCCGTGCACCACAATGAGGAGTGGCCCCCGCCCACCGCAGCTAGAGAGCCCTTGCAGCAATGCAGCCCAATAAATAAATATAATTTTTTTAAAAAGTCATTAAAAAAAAAAGGTTGTGCTCTAATCATGTGTGACAAACATGTATACATTTATCACCCTTTGAAATCACTGTACCCTGTTTTAAGATCGCTCAATGTAACTGAATAAACTCACATAAATTAAGGGAATAATTTTCTCAGTGAATAGCTAAACTGGCTCCAACAGATTTACAAATAAAGTATTCGAGCAAAGGGATATATAAATATTGCCCTAGAAAGAGGCTTACAAGGTGCATTTTATAATTAAAGCCCTGAAGCTGTAGAGATACTGTCTTTTTAATCTGCTTTCTCAGTGTTAAAGGGCTAGGTATGTAGTAGAGGCAACATTAAAAAAAATTGTTGAATTAGTCTACTGATGATCTATCCTCTGTCATTTAGACTACAAAAATTAAGGAGATTAAGTTAAGACTTTAAAAAAATTCAGAATGACATTAAAAGCACCCCTTCAAAGTTCTAACTCTGTTAATATATTTTATCCTGTAGTCATAATTTTTAAAAAGAAAATGTGTAAATGGGTGTCACACTGTTAATGGATGATGTTAATGGAATGGCTTTTTTCCTTGACTAATTTAGGAATATGCTTAGGAATTTCTCTCCTTTCATCTCTAATGACATACCACCCCCAAACACATAATGATAGAAACAATTACCTATGAAAAAGTGGTGGTAATGCTAGAGATTTCTGAAGTTGTCAAGATGGAGTCTAGGAAGAGAACACAAAGTGGAAAAAAAAAAAAAATCTCTTACTAGCCTCTGGGTATCTGATTTGATACCCCTAAATGTATTCTCCCAATGGATGCTTAAAACAACTTGTAGAATGTGAACATTGTTAAATAAGCAACAAAGAAAGCTGTGAATGCTCCTTTTCAGCCTTCAAGGAAGAACACTGGGATATTTAGTTGTACCTTTAAAAGCAAGAACCTTAAACCACAAGGGCATTTTCTGAAAGAGTTACTTATTAAAAGGGCTGAAAACATTACTCCAGCTCATCTGAGCAAAAAATAATTCTGCTATAGGGAGTATACATGTAAATACGGTGTGGAAAAATAACATTACCTTCTAGGCAGAATCTTCTCATTGTTTATTTCAAAGATCTAGCAAACAAATCTTTTACTAAATATGTCAGAATACTGACTGAAAATTCATTCCTGGTATGAACTATAATTACTATTCAGAACTGAGTAAAGTTAGAATTGATTTAGAAACTTCTTTATGAAGTTTCTAAAACAGAAAATATATTCCCCTACATTACACATCATTTAATAGAATCAGCCACCCAATCAATTCCTTTCCCTCTTATTTACCTATACTTTGTGTAATCTACACGTCGTTATCTGATCACTTCATTTTTCCCGTTTATTCTTTTTTGTTAGGCAATCTACAGTAATAACTCGTTTAATGTTCCCAACAAACCTATTATTGTCATTTCAGAGGAGCAAACTGAGGCAAGGAGAAGTTAATATACACGTCCAATGTCAAGAGCTATTAAGTTGCAGAGCCAAATGTAAATCAGCAGTCTGACTGCAGCTAAATACACTGCCTCCCAGGTACCGTAACTTATTTAAGCCATTCCCAGTTGGTGTGCATTTATTCACTTTAGAGTTTTATTATTGATGTCACCACTGCTGTTGCAAACAGTGCCTTCCAATAAACAGTTTTGTACCTATTCCCCAATTCTAGCGGCATTGCTGGGTCAGAGGGTATGTGTGTTTAAGTCCCAGTTCAGTGATAATCGCAACCAGTCTGTATTCATGATTGCCCAGTTTAACCCATATTTGAAGCAGAAAACTAATACAGGGTAAGATGAAGTAGCAATAAAATATGAGTTTGCTGAACAACATGCAGTGATAACTTAAAAACTATAAGGATGAGAAACAAAGACTTCAATAAGCACTACAGTCTTGGGACACCTACTATAAATATGAAAAACCCAATGTAACCTAATAGCTCCTGAGAGTATCCCTATATTTTAATACAGTAGAATCTGCCTCATAACTTAGTGATTATATACACATATATCCTTTTCTAAAAAATACTAAAGTATTTAATACACTTAAGAAATTTTTCCATCAAGGTATCTAGCTCATATCATACTTAGAAAACACATTACAGGTGAATTAAAAATATGAATATTGATATTACAGATAAATTAAAATATATAAATATGAAATAATTATAAAGGTATTAAAAGGAAATATAGAAAATTTTCTGTAATATTTGTGAAGATTTTATTAACAGTGAAAACAGAGAACTACAAAATAAATGCCAGATTTGACTACATAAAAATGTAAGACTTTAGTATAGTAAAAAAAAGAGCACAAACTTAAATACAGAATGCCAGTATAGGGAAAATACTTATCACATCAAAAGATTAGTATCACTAAAACAAAAACACAGATAAAAGAAAATGGACAAGGTCCATAACTGAAAATTAAGAGAAGAAACAGGAATGGCTAATAAATACATGAAATATTATTCAACCATTGTTCACACTCAGTGTTTACCAGGGAAATAAAAAAGTAATTCTGAGATACCTGTCACACTGGCAAACATTTTGTCAAGATTTACAACAGTCAGTATTGGGCAGAATGTCGGAAAAGGGGCACTTTCATATACTGTTGATGGGAGTGCAAAACCGTCGCCTTCATAACTCTTTCTCGGAGTACAGTCAACCCTTGAAGAATGTGCAACCACATTTGAACTGTGTGCGTCCACTTACATGTGGATTTTTTTCAATCCTAAATACTACAGTACTACACGATCTGTGGTTGGTTGAGTCTGTGGATGTGGAACTTCGGGTATGGAGGGGTAACTACAGGTTATACACATATTTTCGATTTCGAAGAAGGTTGACCTCCCAACCCCACATTGTTCAAGGGCCAACTGTATGTGTGAATCTTGGAGAAACTTTCTGGAGTATATTTGACAGAAAAATTAGATACTAGTTAGCTAGAGAAACAGTTAAATGTAGTTCTTCTACATGGAAAAATTTGACACTATATACAAAGAAGTAGGGAGACCTCTACTCTGACACACAGAAAGATCACCAAAACATACTGTTCAATGAAAAAACTCATACTGCAGAACAAATATATAATATATATGTCTCTCATTAATGTTATAAAAACAAAACAAGACATGCAAGTAGATATAAAACATATAGAAAAGGTACTGGCAACTTGTACTCCGTTTACAATATAGTTAGTTATACACAGTGATTAAGAAATGGCTACTTCTTGATAGGGAGTACCAAGGGAATAAACTGAAGTCAAATTTCCAGCTTTGGTTTAGTACATGTTCTATACTATGGTACTTTTATTTTTTATAATGAGGCTGTACTAATGTATAACTTTTGTAATTAAAAAATGATATAGGGGCTTCCCTGGTGGTGCAGTGGTTGAGGGTCCGCCTGCCAATGCAAGGGACATGGGTTCGGCCCTGGTCTGGGAAGATCCCACATGCCATGGAGCAGCTGGGCCCGTGTGCCACAACGACTGATCCTGTGCTCTGGAGCCCGTGAGCCACAACTGCTGAGCCCGTGAGCCACAGCTACTGAGCCCACATGCTGCAACTACTGAAGCCCACGTGCCTAGAGCATGTGCTGCACAACGAGAGAAGCCACCGCGGTGAGAAGCTGGTGCACCGCAACGAGGAGTAGCCCCCGTTCGCCACAACTAGAGAGAGCCCCCACGCGCAACAACAAAGACCCAACACAGCCAAAAATAATAAATAATACAATAAATAAATTTATTAAAAAAAGATATAAAGTCCATTAGTATGTATCACTGAGTGAAAAAAACACAAATTATAAATGCATGTATAACACAGTCTTACTTTCATCATTAAAAACATAATTCTGTAATATTTGAATTTTTACTATGAGCATGCATTACTTTTATAATTTTTTTTTTTGGCCACGTCGCACAGCTTGCAAGATCTCAATTCTCCAACCAGGGATTGAACCCAAGCCACAGCAGTTAAAGCCCAGAATCCTAACCACTAGGCCACCAGGGAACTCCCATTGCTTTTACAATTAAAGAATAGTTTTTAAAGAAATTTTCTGATGTTTAAAATGGCAAATTCCAGTTAGGAAAAACGGCATCCTGCATGGTGATTTTCCTGACAGTGCCAAGCAAGTTAAGTACTGAGTACTGATTACTTTCTCTATTACTTTAGGACCCAGACTTTTCCTTTGTCTAGCTGCTTTTAAGATTTCTTAGGAAAGTTTCTAATGAAGTCATTTTCTATTTCTATTTACATAATAAATCCTGAAATTGGTAGTCTGTAAGTCAGTGCTATACAGTAAAGTTAATTCTTACTTGGAAAAATTGTTTCCCCCAGACATGGGATCAGGCTATTTAAATGGTTCCCTCCTCACAGGTATTTGGAGATTAGATATTTACCTAGTTACAGCTAAGAAGTGGCAAAGCATCAAGAGTGTATCGCTTGAGCACAGTCTGTAAGCAAGGTATTTAAAAACTGAGAATTTTATCATAATTCTGTATAAGAGTTTGACTAAAGTCTGAGAATCATTAATTCACTCATGACCCTTTACCTCTTGAAACATTACTTTTAAAAAAAGCTTTGTTGAGGTATAATTTACACACCAATATTTTATCAAATGTTCGTATTAGAATTCATAAAATATTCACTTTAAATGTTATAATTGGAGAGATGATGTTACATAATGGTTAGAAACATGAGTGCCAGAGCCAGAGCAACCTGGATTTGAATCCTAGCTGTGTCCCTAATTAGCTTTGTGACCTTGGGCAAATTACTTAACCCTTGTAATGTTCTTTCCTTGTAAGTAAAATGGGGATAATGCCACCAGAATCATAGGTGTTCTGTGAGGATAAAATGAAAGATAATGTATGTAATAAATAATAATCATCACTTATTGAATATATACACACACATATATATAATTGTTAACCATGCTCACACTGAGATGGCTCACAATTCAAGAAGCACATGGGCACTAAGGGAAACTGAGCCTGTTTCCTCCTCAGTAAAATGAAAATTACACCTACTCCTTACCACACCCTGCAGTACAGGAACATCTGTGAAGCACTGGGCACAGTATCTGACACCCCGAAGATATCATAAACTGAGACATATGGACCTGTTGCTAGTTATTATGGGCACAACATGCAAGTGATCATATTTCTCAGTTATTTGGTCTAATATTTGACTAACATGACTGATAAATCATAAAGTCATGCAAACTACATATTTGTTTTAAAAATTAATCACATGTTGGGGCTTCCCTGTTGGCACAGTGGTTAAGAATCCACCTGCCAATGCAGGGGACATGGGTTCAAACCCTGGTCCGGGAAGATCCCACATGTCGCGGAGCAACTAAGCCCGTGGGCCACAACTACTGAGCCTGTGCTCTAGAGCCCGAGAGCCACAACTACTGAGCCCGCGTGCCACAATTACTGAAGCCTGTGCACCTAGAGCCTGTGCCCTGCAACAAGAGAAGCCACCACAGTAAGAAGCCCACACACAGCAACGAAGAGTAGCCCGCACTTGCCACAACTAGAGAAAGCTCACACGCAGCAACAAAGACCCAACACAGTCAAAAATAAAATAAATTAAATAAATTTAAAAAAAAATTAATCACGTTACTTTTCATGTGTATATGGGACTTCTTCTCTACAGATAATCAGTCCTCTACATGTCACTATCTTTGTGTACTTTCTTAGGATTTCACATCAACTCCTCAAATGTTTTTTTAATTAATTTATTTATTTAACTTTTTTTGTTGGGGGCTGCACTGGGTCTTCACTGCTGCACGCAGGCTTTCTCTAGTTGCAGCAAGTGGGGGCTACTCTTAGTTAACGTGCGCGGGCTTCTCATTGCAGTGGCTTCTCTTGTTGCGGAGCAGGGGCTCTAGGCACGTGGGCTTCAGTAGTTGTGGCACGCAGGCTCAGTAGTTGTGGCTTGCAGGCTCTAGAGCACAGGCTCAGTAGTTGTGGCGGACGAGCTTAGTTGCTCCGTGGCATGGGGGATCTTCCTGGACCAGGGCTTGAACCCGGGTCTCCTGCATTGGCAGGTGGATTCTTAACCACTGCGCCACCAGGGAAGCCCAAATGTTTTTAATTAAACTGCTTGAGTGTAGAAATGTTTTTAATTAAACTGCTTGGGTGTAGACAAATAAAACCTTTTTTTTTTTTAATTCTTTCACTGAAAACACAGTCACTTCACAGACACAAGAGAGCACACATAGTGTATGATTCCATTCACATGAGGTTTAAGAACTGGTAACACTATTCTGTGATGAGAAAGGCAAACAGTGGCTATTTGGGAAAAGGCATGCGAGAGGCCTTTTGGGGTGTCGGTATCATGCTATACGCTACGTCAAGTTCTGGGTGGTTACAAGGTATATACATCTTCAAATATTCATCTGTAATTTAAAATCTGTTCATTTTACTGTATGTAACACCTCAATTTAAAACAAGAAAGAAAAGAAACCCGTAATTACTTACTCTTAAAAGATCTGGAACTTTCCCTTGTCTTAATTCATTATCTTTTGTCTTCAAATTGTATTTTCTTAAAGCACTATATAAAAGCTCTCACTTGCAATTCTAAGACCAATCCTGACTGATTTCAACCACTCCAAAATCATCCCATAAATATACTTTTCTATGTAGTTCTTTGTCTTAAGAATTAAATGAGTTTCCATTTAAACTAAAAAATAACTTAAAGCAGGGATTGTGTCTACTGTCAGATACCTTCATCTATATAGTCAAGTCTAAATCAGATTTTTTACCTTATTCTAATGACAGACACATTCTTTTATTCTCTTTCACCTCCTAATCTGTAGGATTCTACCACTACTCTTTCCCCTCATTCCCTCCTCCACATTTTACTGGAATTAAATCTGATATTCTTTCTAAAATAACGATTTGTTCATTTTGTAACATATTCAGAAACCAATGACTCTACAATGCACTAGCCTATATATACCTCAGCCTGACATTAAATACCCTCCAGTGTGATCCAGAAGTTCCTTGGAGGTCTCTCTCCCATGAATTGGCTCAAATGGTTTATTTACGCATCTTGTACTTTTCTTTTGCCAGGATGTTCTTTGTTAATATCATTCTTTCTACCAGGATTGCCTTTTCTTCCCATCAAAATCCTAGCCACTGGAATCCTAGCTAATTCACAAACTTACCTCCCCAATCCCAAAACTGAATATACCCTATTTGGAATTGCTTTGTCTTCTGAATTCTTATAACATTATTTTCTGCAACACTCATTTAACATTGATGTATTACCTCCTTAAATACAGTACCTGTAACTGTGCTTTTCAACGAGCCTATAAACTACTTAAGAGTAAGGATTGTCTTATTTCTTGGTATCTCCCAAATATAATCAGTACATGAGGAGTGACATAAAAGTTACAAGGCATGTAACCTTAGACATTCCTAAACTTACTGTGCCATAGTATCTTCATCCTTATATGTGAGTAATAACATAATCCACCTCAATGGGTTGTAGTGAGAATTAAATGAGTTTCCACGAGTAAAGTGTATGAAATAGGTCTGGGCATACATGACCTCTATGTTCACTGTGTACTTTCATTACCATCATCATCACCCCAGAACTTAAAAAACCAGGAATGAACTGAATAGTAAAATTAGTTTACTTATTTGCTGCTGGGATCTATCCTAAGAAATGGATTTGTAAATGTGTGGCCAATGGAAACATGGGAAACTAATTTCCTGGGACTAAAGAACCATGTAATCTAATTAATTAGTCATCTAGCCTCTCAAAAGACACTGCCTACATTCCTATTGCATGCCATATGCTGAGTTGGGTCCTGGTAACAAAAAGGTAAGAAACAGTCTCTTCATGCAGGGGCTCACGATTATTAGGGGAGAACATGTAGTATAATACCAAACACAGAAAAGTCTGGTGACTTATGACAGAAGGATAACCTAATTCAGGTTGGGGAGGTAACAGAAGGAAATCTGAGAAAGCTTCTTAAAGGAGCAACACCTTAAAGGGAAAAGAGAGGCACTAAGAGACCAGCATATGCAAAGCATAGAGACAGTTTTAAGTAACCTGATAAAACCAATAATGCCTTAACTAAATACTGGTGGTTTTCACAAAATACCCAAAAAATGGAACTAAATGCTAAAAAAAAAAAACTGTCCAATTTCCACAAAGCAAAGAACTGAGGCCAGTTAAGGTACTGTCTCCTTTTGACTTTTCCTGAGCAGAGAACCAGCTTTTCTTTTTATTGACCCGACTGCTACCACCTGACATGACGATCTGCACATAACAGACTCTGGTGATGATTTCAAGATCGAGGGAAAAGATGCTGAGGGAGAGTGTTCTTTAACTTGACCACTCTCCTGGCCTACACAGTCCATTTATCCCAATATCAAGAACACAGAGGGAGACCTACTGTATAGCACAGTATATACTATACACAGTATATACTCAATATTTTTTAATAACCTATAAGGGAAAAGAATCCGAAAAAGAATATACATATGTATGTGTGTATAAATGAATCACTGTGCTGTACACCTGAAACTAACACTATATTGTAAATCAACTATACTTCAGTTAAACACATACACACACACAGAGGCATACAGTCCATGGTTCTCACACTGAGCCCATGCTTAGTCAAAGCCTTACCAGATCCAGGAGTGATAAGAGGCCCCTCTAATTCAAGTGCCTCATCTTCAGACTGGTCATCTAGCTTTTTCTTTTTTTTCTTTGTTGGATCTCTGGGTTTTTTCAATAGAGAAAGCTCTTCAGGGTGTCTGATATCTGTTAAAATAAAAAAACATTATTTTACTAGCATAACAGAAAATTTAAACACATTACACTTGGTAAATCTGTTAATCCATTCAAGAAAAGAATTTGTAATTTCCTTCTGTGTATGTGTGTGTTTGTGTTTTGCCAGATACTAATGCTATGCAAAAGGTTGGAGTATGACACTTTTAAAGACAATATACCAAAGCACTCTTAATTCATAACTATCCAATAAATGTAGTTACCTCAAAGTGGAAAGATAATAATCTACTAGGGTACAGAAAGAAAATACTGGAACTCTTATTTACATATTTTTAAATACAAAACTGTAAGAAATTAAGGTTTATATTATATGGTAGCCCTCATTCATTCTGTATGCCGTAAGTTAACACAAGATATGTGAAGTAAATGTAAAGAAAATATTTTCCCATCATTACCAAATCTCAAAATTTTAGTCGACTCAAACTTTTCTACCTTGATATCAAATGGCTACAAGTTTTTGTGTTTATTCTATTCATTTTCATGTGAAGAACCTGATGAGAAGCAAAATGGTTACAGGAAAGTAACAAAAAGAATTAAAATGACCCAAATAAGTATAAATATCACATTACATATATTATATACCATGTTCATAAATTGCAAGAATGGTTAAGAAGTCAGTTCCCCCAAAACTTAGCTAAAGATTCAATGAAATTCTAATCAAAATTCCAGCTTACTCTTTTGAACAAGTTGATTGTAGAATCGTTCTCATTTCCTTATAAATTTTATGAGTCAAAGCAATTTAAAATAAAGCTGGAAGACTTATACCACCTGATTTTAAGACATCATAAAACTACAGCAATTAAAACAGTGCAATTACTGGCTAAATGATAAGACGTATAAATTAATGGAATAGAAGAGAGGACCCAGAAACAAACCCAGATACAGGCGGTCAATTATTTTGGACAAAGGCGTCACAGCAATTCAAGGGAAAAGGGAAATCTCTTCAATAAACAGTGCTAAACAAGAGATTCATGTATTTTTCTAAAAGAACGTTAGCCCTCACCTAACACAATGTGCAAAAATTAATTCTAAATGTATCATAGACCTAAAAGAAAATTTAAGTAGACAAAGATTTCTTAGATAGGACACCCACACCCTCCCATAAAAAAACTGCCCTTTACTACAAGAAAACACCACCACCACCACCCTGCTCCTTGAAAGACTGTTAAGAAAACAAAAGGCAAGCTGTGTATTGGGACAAAATATTCACAAAATATGCATATTTGACAAAGGAGTTGTATCCAAAATACATAAAGAACCCATACAACTCAATAATAAGCAGACCAGTGGGCTAAAGAGTTGGACAAGCACTTCACCAAAGAATACATAAGAATAAACAAGAAGCATATGTGAAGATGCTCAACATTACTGGTCAGGGAAGTGCAAATTAAAACCACAACACACATATACACCCATCAGAGTGGCCAACATTAATAAAACTGATAATACCCAGTGTTGGTGAGGATGTGGAAGAACTGGAACTCTCATAACCAGCTGTTGGGAATGTGAAATGAGAATTTCTGAAAACACTTAGGCAGTTCCTTATAAAGTTAAACATATACAACTCAGACACTCCACTCCTAGTTGTTTACTTAAGACAATGAAAAGCATATTTGTAAGCTTTACTCACAAAAGCCAAAACTGGAAATAACCCAGCTGGATAAACAAAATGGGATACTTTCATATCAGCGGAATACTAGTCTTACAATGTAACACAACTCATCAGTAAAAAGAAACAAACTATGAATACAGGCAACAACCTGAATGCATCTCAAAATCATTATCTAAGTGTCAGAAGCCAATTAGAAAAGGGTATATACTGCATGATTCCATTCACAATATTCCAGAAAATGATAACAAATCTATAGTGACAGAGCAGAGCAATGACTGTTAGGCTAGAGTTTGAGAGCTAATGGAAATGGTCTATATCCTGATTGTGGTAGTTTCAGAGATGTAAGCATCTGTCAAAACTCATCCAACTGTACACTTTAAATGGGTGCAGTTTATTGTACATCAATTATACCAAAATGAAGTTAATTAAAAAATAAAGAGGGTAAGGAGAGGGAGAGCAAAGAAAAACAGTAAAAGAAAAAAGCAGCAAAAAAAAGAAGCACTAGGTCATATCTCACAGTGTTTGGTGGCACTACCCCATATGTCACAGACAACAAAATCCAAGTCGCTGCATAACTTGAAATGATGCAGACTGCTAAGTCACTGGATCAGAATTCGACAGGGGGTAGTTTGTACCTTCAGGAACCCACAGTACTCACTAGATTCAATCCAGCGTCACAAATTCAGGAAGCTTTTTATCAGTAGGGGAACTCAAACTAGGGTGGACCACACCTGCTGCAGCGCTGATGGGGCACAATTTGAGGCAGAGGCACACGGCCAAACTACCTGGATCTCAGCTCCACTATTTACGAGCTGTATGACTTGGGCAAGCTACTTATTAGCCTGCCAGCATCCAAGTTTCCTCAGCTGTAAAATGAGACTTAATACTACCGCAGGAGGTTTTTTGTGAAAATTCAGTGATTAATATGGGTGAAGTTTCTTGCACAGGGCCTGACAAGTACTTTGTAAGTATTAATGGGTTTTTCCTAATTTTAAAAAGTATACAATTATGGTATAAATTTGGAAATTATGAAAAAGTATAAGACATGTAAAATCTGTTCTTGAAAAATGGAATATGACTATGTGAATCAGTGATCATTTTAATAGATGTATAAAATTGTATTAATATAACATAATTTAACCATCCTTCTAATACTGTGCCCATTATAAATAATGGTTCTACAAACATCTATCTATATACATATTTTTCCACATTTTATTACTTTAGAAATTCACTGGAATCAAAGGTTATAATAATTTTAAGGCAAAAATGGAGGAAGATGGGCACTTGTGTTATTTTTTAAGGCTTTACTTTTAAAACAGTATGTTTATCTCCTTGTTTTAATTTACATTTCTTTGATTAATACTGATGTTGTACACTTCCTCATGGGTTTTTAGCCATTTATATTATTTCCTTCCTTCACTCATTTTTCTATTAGATTTCTTCAAAGTTAAATTGCATATAAAGATTAACATGGTAGCAATCACTGCAAACCACACTGAACTTTCTTTTTAATTTTATTTTATATATATCTTGTACCATGTTTAAAAAAGAAATTCAAATAAGTCTTTTAATAACTATATGAATTTTTTGTTTCTCTGTTGGTTATCTGATTTTTACTATTAGGAACACTCTGGTACACATTAGGTTTTTTTTTTTGTTCTATATATTTTTTTATAAGTTGTCTTATTTTTTTAATATTAATTTATTTATTTAGGCTGCACCAGGTCTTAGTTGTGGCACACGGGATCTTCGTTTCAGCATGAGGGATCTTTAGTTGCAGCATGTGGACTCTTAGTTGCAGCATGCATGTGGGATCTAGTTCCCCGACCAGGGATCGAACCCGGGCCCCGTGCATTGGGACCACAGAGTCTTACTCACTGGACCACCAGGCAAGTCCCCTGTTCTGTATTTTACATGCAATTTGGGGGGAATATTATTCTGAAACATGAAAATGGAATCAGCAGTAAAATTTGTCCTCAACAAATACTTTAGCAGAGAATAGGTGAACGTAACTGCTCCTTACTTATTAATAAATTAATAAATTTGGGCTAAGTACGTCTTAGGTACTAAACAGCAGAAATCACGATAAAAATAAATTCTTAAATTCTGTCACTTTCTTAAAAGCTTCCCTGGCATGTCTTTTCCAAGTTAAAAATAGGACAGCATATTCTTTAGCTAAAGTTACAAAATTATGGGACTTCCCTGGTGGTCCAGTGGGTAAGACTCCCCGCTCCCAATGCAGGGGGCCCAGGTTTGATCCCTGATCCGGGAACTAGATCCTGCATGCATGCCACAACTAAGAGTCTGCATGTCGCAACTAAAGATCCCTCATGCCGCAACTAAGACTAGCGCTGCATGCATGCATGAATAAATAAATAAAGTTACAAAACTAAAAATCACAGATTTTCTTCAGTCTTGTATATTCAAGTTGAGATAGGCTGGGACCTGGTACCCTTTACCAGAGTGCTTGCACCTGGACAAATGTCGGCTAAAGGAACAGAATACATATAAACTATAAGGGACTAAAAATAGCTGCATGCATGTGCAGTTAGGGCAATTATGAACAATAAGATACAAAAAGGCCACAAACCAACTGCCATTCTGGAGGTGTTGGGAAGCAAAACTAGGGTACTGAGCATGATCCCTACACACAGCACCAAGGGGTGGGCAGACCATCTAAGCCATCGCTCCAGCACAGCCCACCAACCTGCCCCCGCCCTCACCCCATTTAAGGGACCAGCCCGCCCTCCTCAGAGAGCCAGGAAGGGAAACTGTTGCTTGTTTCTGCTCTCTTGTGCTGCAGCACAAGTCCCAGTAAAGCCTTGCTGAATTCCTTGTCTGGCCTTTTATTGATTTCTATTGATTAAAGAGTCCAAGGGCACAAGTCGGTAACAAAGTTAACCCATTTACCCTCAAAAGTAACTTTTGAATCAGTAGCACTAATTTCTATCATTATGTAGATTCAGAAACTCAGAAGATATTTCAAGCATGTCTTTTGAGCCATATTTATCTAATTAGCAGAAGTGAATCATCATTTCCTAGACTACTTTTAAAAGAAACAAGATTTAACATGCTAAGAGACCTAATGATTTACGGGTTGTACTTTCAATTCTCAGTGTACCCTCAGCTTTGCTATCACTGCCATGTTGGGAGAAAATAAAGGCTTTAGAAAATTCCTAGCTTCTGAATAATCATTTGTCCCCTCTGCTTCGGTATTAAGTGTGGGCAGGGTGGTAATCTCTCTCTCCACCCATTCATTTCCCCAAAGTAAATCATAAACTGGTACAGGGTGAAAAATCTAAAAAGTATGTAGGGACATAAAACTAATCACGCCTGAGAGATATGACACGCTTCTATCACAATTTGCCATTAACAAGTTTAGCGGGAGAGGGGAAAGCAAGCATGTATAATTGGAAAAAGCCTCCTAAATGTTTCTGGTATGTCCTTTCTGCTTGAGAAACACGGCACTACATGATTCATCCTTTGAGATTTTTGTTCCTAGGTCATTTCCTGTCAGCTCACAAGCCAACTATTATTAGAAAAATCAGTATTGTTAACTAGCTTTTTGGTCAGTCACAGGCAGATGAAGCAGCTCCTAACTTGTACGTGCCCATGAGAATTGCCTGTGATGTAAAAATAATTATATTAAAAATATATGCTTACGCCACACCCCCAGATAATACTCTTAGTGACTCAGGGGTTCCAACAGCTTGTTTTATGGAAGTTCTAGTGATGGATGTTAACGAAACTTACTGTGGTGATCATGTCACAATATATACAAATACTGAATCATTATTTTGTACACCTGAAACTAACATAATTTATAGGTCAATTACATCTCTATTTTAAAGAAAGCGCTATCGGTAATTTTGATTCCAACTTTTCCTTGAGAACTAGTAGCTTAGGGAAAGGGGAGGAGGGAGAAGGACTACATCTTATTTCTCTAATTGGAGCAACGTAGCCATTGGCTACACATGAAGTCTGTGAATAAGTGGTTTTCACTTCATTACAACAATAACAGAAAAAGTGAAGTAAATCCATATAAAATACTATTTCATTGATACAGGAATTTAGGACTTATTATTTACTGTGTCTTATATCAAGGAGAAATTAAACTAGTGAATTTAGGAATCTGAATCACATGTGTTAAGACTGGACTTGGGGAGGAGCATAAGTAATTAAACAAGGTTTATACTAAAATAAAACACACCTAGAGGACTATGAGTTATAAAAACTTTAAAATAGGCACACCAAAATACAGTGCTATCTTTCCTTTGTGCTAAATTATAGTTCAATAATAAAGATATACTAGCATTATGAGTCACTACACAAAGCAATGATCCAGGATCTATTTATAACAAAAGGATAAACTACATAGCAATAAAATTTAACGTTCAAAATCAACATAATGTTATCAAGTAGAATACAAATCTAGTGGAAGACAGACTAAATAAATTATATAATTATGTAATTATATATAGTACATATATATATCTCCAAAACTATGGGGCTGAGGAAGTGGGAAACTAAGGAGCAGAGAAGGGTTCTCAGGTAAAATAATAATCATTTTAGTTTAAAAATAAAATTTTCTGGAGCGTTTCCAGTTAAACATGTATGTTGAGTTTGTGCATTTACTTTCACTCCTTTCCAAAAATCATACCAAAATGTAAAGAAATAAAACATGAACCTAAAAGGACAAAAATAATAGGAGAAAAACATCAGATAAGCAACATCAGAAGAATGCTGAGACAAAAGCCAGATGGGAAAGAAGCAAATGACTTAGCAAAGTGGACAAATAGAAAATCAAGGTGTTTGCAGGAAGTACCAATGCGAAACACACTGACTCACTTGTGCCAAACATCAAGCATGTTCATGTACTGAAAACAGAGAGACAAGAAAAATGAATCCTGCCCCACATCGGATTACACCTACCCCTTAGATACGCACCCTTTAGGATTCCTCACAGGAAAATCTGAAAAGCCCTAGGGAAGAGATCTTTTAGATACTGACATTTGAAAAAGTGTGCTCAATGTCTAAATACCCTGCAAAAGGGTGACAAGCTAAACCCCGTTCAACTAGAGTTTCCTATTAGGTATATGTATGAATGGACAATTAGAATGGACAATCAATGACTGACAGACATTATAGAAAGGACTCTGTGGTAGGCAGAATTCTAGAGATATCTCCTTAAAATTCCTGTCCCTGGTTATACAATCATACGCTAATCTAGGGACTACTGTGAAGAGACTTTACAAATGGAATTCAGGTTACAGATCAACTGATTTTAGGGAGATTATCCTGAATTCTCTCAGTGGGTCCAGTGCAATCACAGGAAGCCTGCCTAACAGAAGAGAAAGGCAGAAGAGGGAAGCAGAGGAGAGGTCACATAGATTTGAGGAGTAAGAAGAGCTGGACTTGCTGTTGCTGGCTTTGACAAACAAAGAGACCACAAGTCAAAGAATTCAGAAGGCCTGTGGAAGCTAGCAGACAAGCCAAGGGGAACGTCAGTCCTAGAGCCACAGGGAACCCAATTCTACCATGCGGAATTCTTTCTCAGGGCCTTCAGGAAGGAACAGAGCCCTGCTGACACCTTAATTTTGGCCTTATAAAATTCTAAGCAGAGGATCCAGCTGAGCCATGCTGTGCCCAGACTTTTCACACAGAAACTGTGAGATAATAAATGTGTGTTTTAGGCTGCTAAGTGTATGGCAGCAATGGAAAACTCACAGACCTTCCAATGTGAAAGAGAGCAAATAAAATGAAAAAGAACAACTTAGGGAAACAGAAATAACGCAAAGAACAGAATAGAATAAAACATAAACCTCTTAATTACAAATCTCAAAGATAAGACAATGGCATCCGTGAAAGATAGAAAGGATGTTAAAAAATAACCAGAGGGACTTCCCTGGTGGTGCAGTGATTAAGAATCCACCTGCCAAATCAGGGGACACGGGTTCGAGCCCTGGTCTGGGAGGATTCCACATGTCGCGAAGCAACTAAGCCTGTGCGCCACAACTACTGAGCTTGCACCCTACAGACCGTGCTCCGCAACAAGAGAAGCCACCACAGTGAGAAGCCCACGTACTGCAATGAAGAGTAGCCCCTGCTCGCCGCAACTAAAGCCCGCACATGCAGCAACAAAGACCCAACGTGGCCAAAAATTTAAAAAAAAAAGAATTATTATTTTTAATTAAAAAAATAAACAGAGATAAGAAGGGGCTCTTGGATATTAACAAGGGGGAGGAAGGGTCCTTTCCATTTTTAAAAAGATTTTTTTTTTTTTTTTGCGGTACGCGGGCCTCTCACTGTCGCGGCCGCTCCCATTGCGGAGCACAGGCTCCGGACGCACAGGCTCAGCAGCCATGGCTCACGGGCCCAGACGCTCCGCGGCACGTGGGATCTTCCCGGACCGGGGCACGAACCCGTGTCCCCTGCATCGGCAGGCCGACTCTCAACCACTGCGCCACCACTTAACTATTTTGTTAAGGTTTAACTTATATAAAGTCTACAACTCTTAAATGTATTCATGAATATCTGGGTAATAAAGATCCAGATAGAACTATAAAACACTGAAAAATAAAATTTGAGAGCCACAATAAAAAAGCAACACACAAAATATAAAGTCAGGTAAGAGGATCAATCCAAGAACTAATATCAGACTAATTACTAGCAACAAAAAGAAGAAAAAAAACACAGGGGAGGAATTAGGGCACATTACTATGAAATTTCAAAATGGCAGGGAAAAAATCCTAAAACATGCCAGAGAGAAAAAGCAGTCTACAAAGAAAGGATAAAAATTAAGAACACTATCAGGACTATAAATAGCAATATTGGAAGCTAAAACAACTGAACAATGAATTCCCAATTCTGAGGGAAATTAATTTTCAACCCAACAATTCCTATCAAAGGACAAAATAAAGACATTTCAAATATGACACCTCAAAAATTTACATCCCATCTACCTTTGATGATGGAGGATATAGTCCATCAAAATAAAATAGCAAATCAACACTGAGGAAAATGCAAGGATCAAATATGAGAGAGAAGACACTTTCCCTGGACAATGGTGGAGGGAAGTTCTGGGGCTATAACTGTACAACTTGACCTAGAAGCCATCTACTCCAGATTGGAGCAGGAGGATGGAGGGACTTCACAGTGTGTTTAGGAAGAAAAAAAAGGAGGGAGGGAGGAGATTATTATCAGATAATGTATTTGATCCTCAAAATTATAGAGAATCTAGAATGTAGAAGAATCAACAACAGAGAAGTTTCAAAACTAAGTAAATGATAAACAAAAAGGCATATAAGTTAGAAAAGGTAAAAGTATACACTTTGGTTCAGCAAGTAAAAATACCTTGTTAAAATAATGCAAACAATGATATTGATTTAATAAAAAATTATAATAGTTATAATAAAGTGAGAAAGAAAAAGTTGAGAAAAAAGAAGTGAGCAGGTATCTAAAATGGATAAATCAAGAAATAACAGGGCTTCCCTGGTGGCACAGTGGTTGAGAGTCCGCCTGCTGATGCAGGGGACGTGGGTTCGTGCCCTGGTCCAGGAAGATCCCACATGCCACGGAGCGGCTGGGCCTGTGAGCCATGGCCGCTGAGCCTGCGCGTCCGGAGCCTGTGCTCCGCAAAGGGAGAGGCCACGATAGTGAGAGGCCTGCGTACCGCAAAAAAAAAAAAGAACAGCATAAGCACTTTATTTAAATTACGGAACTAAAAGAAACAGTAAAAAAGTAGAAAGTGGTAGGGAATGTGCTTGGGGTTGGGGAGAAATAGGACAGAAAAGTCATTTTATATGCTTTTTTAGCTTTAACTCTGTTATCTATGGCTTTGATTAAAAAAATAATTTCAAAATCTTTCTGCTTATTGTGTAAAGAATGAATTGGAAGGAACAAGGATGGATAAAGCAGACCACTTAGGAGGCTGCTGGAACATTCCAGAAGAGAGATGGTGGTGGTGTGGCCTATGAGAGCAGTAAGGATGGTAGAGATGGAAAGATGTGGAAAGATTCAAGATATATCTTGGAGGCAAAATTAACACTTCTGGGTGATGGATGAAATGTGTATAAGGAAGAGAGTGGTACTAAGGATCACTCCCAAGTTTCTGACATATATCTGGGATGGTGCTTTTACTGCTATGGAGACTTCTGAGGGGCAGAGTGGGAAGGGCAGAACACAGAGATTTGGAAAGGAATACCATGAGCTCAGTTTTGAACATGTTCAATTTGAAATTTCTGTGAAAGAAATGGTTTTGTTATTATAAATAATGCTTCAATGAGCAAATGATGGCTTTCTAAAAAAGGTACATGGCTAGAAGAAAATCAAGGATGAGTTAAGAATGGTCTCAACTAAGACGGAGCAACAAGAATTTGATTTACCCTCCTGCTTTATTTAAACAATAAGAAAGGAAAAGAAACTTTTTCAGGTATTAGACAACAAAGAGCACAGGAGAGAAGAGAAAAGAACCAGAATGAGCTCTTTGGACTGTACCAGCTTACTGCCTAGAAGTAGTTCGGGGTGGGGAGGGGGCAAACAGAGTCAGGTCTCGCTGAGTTGAGAGATCTGAGGTGGAATCCAGGGAGGCCAAGATGGCTAAAATTTGTGGGTCAGAGTACCAGAGAGAAGAGAGCTCCACAGAGAGATCTGGAGATCTGTAGTTATCCGCTGGGATCTGGGTGAATACTGATCTGTGCATTTGTGAGGGGAAAGTCTTCCTAATACACAGGATATTGAGAAGAATCCCCAGAAGGAAATTAGCCCTGGACTAATGGTGGCTCTGGACCTGCCCTAACAGAGCTTAAAAGCAAGTGTCAAAAGGATCCAACTGATTCCAAGTAATATGACTGAAAATTTTGACAGAAAAAAAGCCAATGCTACTTTTTAAATTTATTTATTTATTTTTGGCTGTGTTGGGTCTTCGTTGCTGTGCACGGTCTTTCTCTATTTGTGGCGAACGGGAGCTACTCTTCACTGCGATACGCGGGCTTCTCACCGTGGTGGCTTCTCTTGTTGTGAAGCACAGGCTCTAGGCACACAGCCTTCCGTAGTTGTGACGAGTGGGCTCAGTAGTTGTGGCTCGCAGGCTCTAGAGCACAGGCTCAGTAGTTGTGGAGCACGGGCTTAGCTGCTCCGCAGCATGTGGGTCCTTCCTGGACCAGGGCTCAAACCCGACTCCCCTGCACTGGCAGGTGGATTCTTAACCACTGTGCCACCAGGCAAGTCCCAGCCAACGCTACTTTAAGGAATACAAAAAGAAATCCAGCCACCAACAATGAAAAATTAACAGACTCTAGCATTCAATCAGAAATTACCAGACATAAAAGAAGCAACCCATTACCAGGAGTAAAAGGGGGGAAAAAGTAGCAGAAGCAGAAATAACTACAATGATAGAATCAGTAATCAAAGATATTAAAATATCTATTATAAATACACTCCATATGTTTAAGAAAGGAGAGAAAAAGATAAAAATAAGGAAGAGGGGCTTCCCTGGTGGCGCAGTGGTTGAGAGTCCGCCTGCCGATGAAAGATTTATGTATTTTTTAAAAGTCCAAAATCAAACTTCTAGTGATGAAAAATACATCTGAAATGAACACTGGATGGGATTAACAGCAGATCAGCAGAAGACCAATGAACTTCAAGACAACAATGGACACTATCCAAGATGAAACATAGAGAATAAAGACCGAAAAAAGGAAGAGAGCATCAGTGATCTATGGAAGAATAACTGTGGCTCTAACATATATGAAACAAGCCCAACGAAGGATAGCTGTGGGAAGGGACACCAAAAATTATTTGAAGAACTAGTGGTTGAAAATTACACAAATCTGACGAAAACCGTAAACCCACAAATCTAAGAAACACCATGACCCTAGAACAGAATAAACCTAAAGAAAACTATGCCAGCACACATCAGAATTAAATGCTGAACACCAGGATAAAGATAAATTCTTAAAAGGTTAACAGAGAAAACATTCAGAGGGGAAAAAATAGAAGAGCCATAACGGACTTTTCTGAAATTATGCAAACCAGAAGACAAGAGAAAGACATCTCAAAATTACTGAAAAGAGGAAAAATCTAGAATTCTTCACATAGCTGCAGTATCTTTCAAAAATGAAGGCAAGATTTTTGTAGACAAAAGGTAAAAAAAAAAAAAAAAAAAATTATCACCAGCAGACCTGCACTATAAAAAGGTCATATGAAGTTCCTCAGATAGAAGAAAAAGGGTATCACATGGAAAGTATTCTTACAAAGAGCAGTGAAAAATGATAAATGCATGGGCAATTATAAAAGACCGTTTTTCTTATTTTTTAATATTTAAAAAGACAATTATTGTTTTAGGGGAAAATAACGTTGAGTTTTAGCATATTTGAAAGTAACACATATGACAACAGCACAAAGAACAGGAAAGGGGAAATGGAACTACACTGTTGTAAGACTATTATACGATGTGTGAAACGGTATACTATTTGAACACAGAACGTGAATAAAGTTAACGCCATACACTGTAACCCCAGAACAACCACTAAAAAGACAAAAGTGTCACAGGTGACAATAAACGTAACTGTAACAAACAAACCCCCTCAATTTAAAAGAAGAGAGGGAAAAGAAAAAAACAGAGCACACAGAAACCTTAAAATAAATACCATATAAAAAACAAATACCAAGGTGACAGATTTAAACTCAACGACACTGATAAGCACATTAAAAGTAAATGGTCTGGGCTTCCCTGGTGGCGCAGTGGTTGAGAGTCCGCCTGTCAATGCAAGGGGACACGGGTTCGTGCCCCAGTCCGGGAAGATCCCACATGCCGCGGAGCGGCTGGGCCCGTGAGCCATGGCCGCTGAGCCTGCGCGTCCGGAGCCTGTGCTCCACAACGGGAGAGGCCACAACAGTGAGAGGCCCGAGTACCGCAAAAAAAAAAAAAAGTAAATGGTCTATCAACTATGTTGCATGCCAATTTGATATTATCACTGTAAAGCAATATTACACTTAGAAACCTAATTGTTTTCCCATAATCACTGAATTCTCTGATATCTTTTTTCCAACTTCCTAGCATTTCCTCTCTGAAGTATCTAAATTAACTGTCCTGCCTGAAGTTTCCTTTAAAAGGCAATGTCTATAAAGTCCTATGGCTTCAACATATTCAATTTTGTTTTGAAAGGTAATAAAAATAGTGAATTTCTATTCCTACATCTAAACCACTGGAAAAAAATAAAATAAATAAGCTAATGGAAGCAACCTAAATGTCCATTGACAGATGAATGCATAAAGAAGATGTGGGGTGTGTGAGTGTACGTGTGTGTATGTAATGGAATATTACTCAGCCATAAAAAAAGAATGAAATAATGCCATTAGCAGTAACAGATGGACCTAGAGATTATCATAGGAAATGAAGTCAGACAGAGAAAGATAAATATCATATGATACCATTTATATGTAGAATCTAAAAAAATGATACAAATGAACTTCCCATTTACTCTTAAAAAGGCTCGTCATTTGTAAAGCCTGCATGTCAGAACCCACCTTACATAAAAGAACTTAGCATGCTTTGCCAGCAGTGTTTCTTTCAAAAAGGAAAGGAAAATGTAACTAAAAACCTCATTTAATCATTACACAGAAGCATCTTCTTAAGAGTTATGTTATAAAAAAAATCAAGATACTTTTTACCAAATAAAAAACTTAGCAGTCTGCCAAAACTCACACAAGAAATAGACAATCTGAATAAGTCTATACCTATTAAAGAAATTGAATCAATAACTAATAACCTTCCAAAACAGAAAGCACTAGGGCCAGACAGGTTCACTGGTGAATTCTACCGAACATTTTTTCTAGTTTTACTGAGGTATAACTGACATGCAACACTGTGTAGGTTTAAGGTACACAGCATAATGACTTGACTTACATAATATTACCACAGTAAATTTAGTTAACATCCATTATCTCATACAGATACCCAAAGAAAGTTTATTTTGCTTATGGTAAGAACTCTTATGATCTACTCTCTTAACAACTTCCAAATAAACCATACAGTAGTGTTAACTCTAGTCATCGTGCTATATACCACATCCCCAGTACTTACTTATCTTGTAACTGGAAGTTTGTACCTTTTGACTACCTTAATCCAATTCCTCCCCTTAGGCTGTTTCCATGTCTTGGCTATTATAAATAATGCTGCTATAAACATGGAGGTGCAGCTATCTCTCCGACACAGTGCTTTCATTTCCTTTGGATATACTCCCAGAAGTAGAACTGCTGGATCATATGGTAGTCCTACTTTTAGTTTTTTGAGGAACCTCCATACAGTTTTCCATAGTGGCTACATCAATTTACAATCCCACCAACAGTGCACAAGGGTTCCCTTTTCTCTACATCCTTGCCAGCATGTATCACTTGTCTTTTTGATAACCATTCTGACAAGTGTGAGATATATCTCATTGTGGTTTCAATTTGTATTTCCCTAATGATTAGTGATGTTAAGCACATTTCCATGTACCTTTTGAACATGTTTGGAAAAATGTCCGTTCAGGTCCTTTGCCCATTTTTAAAAGTGGATTATTTGGGGATTTTTTGCTATTAAGCTGTATGAGCTCTTTATATATTTTGGGTATTAACTCATCAGATATATGGATTGCAGATAATTTTTCCCATTCCACTGGTTGTTTTTCATTTTGTTGGTCATTTCTTTGGCCATGCAGAAAATTTTTTTGTTTGACGTAATTCTACTTGTTTATTTTTGCTTGTGCTTTAGGTGTTATATCCAGAAAGTCACTGCCAAAACCCATGTCAAGGAGCTTTTTTCTTGACATCTGAGGAAGAAACTACACTAATTCTCTATAATCTCTTTCAGAAGATAGAAGCAGAGGAAATATTTCCTAATTCATTCTATGAAGCCAGCATTACTCTAATACTAAAATCAAACAAAGCCATTGCAAGAAAAGAAAACTACAGACCAATATCTCTAATGAACATAAATGCAAAATCTTTAATAAACTATTAGCAAATCGAATCCAACAATGTATAAATAGAATTATACACCATGACCAAGTGGGATTTATGCCAAGTATGCGAGGCTGGTTCAACATCCAAAAATCAATATAACCCATCACATCAAAAGGCTGAAGAGGAAAAATCACATGACCGTATCAATAGGTGTTAAAAAAAAAGCATGACAAAATCCAACACTTATTCATGATAAAACACAGTAAACTAAAATAGAGGGGAACACTTCCTCAAGTTTTTTCTTTTTGGCTGTGCTGTGTGGCTTGTTATGATCTCCCTGGTGGTCTAGTGGTTAGGATTCAGCGCTTTCACTGCTGCGGTCCAAGTTCAATCCGTGGCTGGGGAACACTTCCTCAACTTGATAAAGAGTATCTACAAAAAACCTTCAGCTAACAACATACATAATGATGAGAAACTAGAAGCTTTCCCACTATAACAGGAACAAGGCAAGGATGTCCTCTCATAACACTGCTTTTCAATATTGTACTGGAAGCCCTAGCTTATACAATAAGACAAGAAAAGGAAATAAAAAGTGTACAGATTGGGAAGGAAGAAATCTGTCTTTGTTCACAGATAACATGATCATCTCTACAGAAAATCTAAAAGAAGTGACAAAAACTCCAGAAACAAATAAACAATTATAGCAAGGTAAAGGACACAAGGTTAATATACAAAAGTAAATTGTGGGCTTCCCTGGTGGCACAGTGGTTGAGAGTCCGCCTGTCAATGCAGGGGACACGGGTTCATGCCCCAGTCTGGGAAGATCCCACATGCCGCGGAGCGGCTGGGCCCGTGAGCCATGGCCGCTGAGCCTGCGCGTCCAGAGCCTGTGCTCCGCAATGGGAGAGGCCACAACAGTGAGAGGCCCGCGTACTGCAAAAAAAAAAGTAAATTGCTTTCCAGCAGTGAGCATGTGGAATTTGAAATGTAAAACACAATACTATTTACATTAGCACCAAAAAGTAAAATACTTACATATAAATATGACAAAATATGCACAGGATCTATATAAGGAGAACTACAAAACTGTGATGAAAGAAATTAAAGAAAGAAATAAGGGGAGAGACATTCCATGTTCATGGTCAGGAAGACTTGATCTGTCAAGATGTCAGTTCTTCTCAGCTTGATCTATAGATTCAATGCAATCCCAAACAAAATCTCAGCAAGTTATTTTATGGATACTGACAAACTAATTCTAAAGTTTATATGGAAAGGCAAGAGACCCAGGATACCCAACACAATATTGAAGGAGAAGAGCAAATTTGGAGGATTGATGCTACCTGACTTCAATCCTTACTGTAAAAAGCTCCAGTAATCAAGACAAGGTGGTATGGGCAAAAGGACAGCAAACAGATCAATGAAAAAGAATATAGAGCCCAGCAAGCGACATATAAATATAGTCAACTGGTCTTTGACAAAGCAGCAAAGGCAACACGATAGAGAAAAGATAACTTTTCAATAAACAGTGCTATAACAACTGGACATCCACATGCAAAAAAATGAATCTAGACCCAGACCACACACCCTTCACAAAAATGAACTCAAAATGGATCACAGACCTAAATGTAAACTGTAAAAGCCTTAAAAGATAACATAGAAAAAACTCTAGATGACCTTGGGTTTGGTGATGACTTTTTAGATATGATAACAAAGGCACGATCCATGAAAGAAATAACTGATAAGCCAGACTTTATAAAAATTAAAAATTTCTGTTCTGTGAAAGAAACTGCCAAAGATAATGAAAAGATAAGCCACTGACTGGGATAAAATATTTGCAAGACATATCTGATAAAGGACTGTTACCCAAAATATACAAAGAACTATTAAAACTCAACAGTAAAAAAACAAAAACTTGACTGAAAAATAGGCCACAGACTTTAACAGATACCTCACCAAAGAAGATGTACAGATGGCAAATGAGCGTATGAAAAGATGTTTCACATCACGGAAATGCAAAATTAAAACAATGATATACCACTATACATCTATAAGAATGGCCACAGTCCAGAACACTGACAACACCAAATGCTGGTGAGAATTCAAGAGCAACAGGAATTCTCATTCACTGCTGAATGTGAATGCAAAATGGTATAGCTACTTTGGAAGACAATTTAGCGGTTTCCTACAAAACTAAGCATATTCTTACCATATGATCCAACAATCATACTCCTTAGTATTTACCCAAAGGAGTAAAAAACACATGTTCACAAAAAAAAAACCGGTACATGAATGTTTACAGCAGCTTTATTTATAATTGCAAAACTTGGAAATAACCAAGATATCTGTCATTAGGTGTGGAAAATAAACTGTGGCACATCCAGACAATGGGATATTATTCAGCGCTTAAAAAAATGAGTCACCAAGCTACGAAAAGACATGAAGGAAACTTAAATGTACATTACTAAGCAAAAGACACCAATCTGAAAAGCTACGTATTGTATGATTCCAATTGTATGACATTCTGTAAAAGGCAAAACTATGGAGACAGTAAACAGATTAACAATTGCCAGGGGTTGGTAGGGGAGGGATGAAAAGGCAGAGTACAGATTTTCAGGGCAGTGAAACTATTCTGTATGATATTACAATGATGGATATGTCATTATACATTTGTCCAAAGCTGCAGACTGTACAACACCAAGAGTAAACGCTAATGTAAACCATGGAGTCTGGATGATAATGATGTATCAATGAAGGTTTATCATTACAACAAATGTCCCAGTCTGGTGTGGGGTCTTGATAGTGGGGAGGTTGTATGTGTGGGAATGAGGGTAAATGGGAACACTCTGTACTTTCTGCTTAATTTTGCTGTGAACCTAAAACTGCTGTAAAAAAAGTTTATTAAAAAAACTGATAAATGATATAAACAGGCAATTCAATAAAGAAACTGAAATGGCCAGTAAAGACATAAAAACATAGTTATCTTTATAAACTAAAATGAAATACTGTATTTTTTCACTCAGAGAAGCAAACACTAAAAACTGACAACATTCAAGTGTTAGTGACAACTTGAGGCAATGGGTTTTCACACACTGACGGTTGGAATGTAAACTGGTATAACCACTTGGGAGAGCAATTTGACGGTATCTGAAATGAATTATGTGTACACTTAAAACACAGCAATTCTACTTTCTACTTCTACACAAACACAAAAGAGAAATTCCTCCACACTCGTGCAAAACGGCATTAAGAAGATACCTGGGGCTTCCCTGGTGGCGCAGTGGTTGAGAGTCCGCCTGCTGATGCAGGGGACACGGGTTCGTGCCCCGGTCTGGGAGGATAACTGCAGGAACATTTTGTTTTTGGATATACACACTCACAGATGTGGATACATGTATGGATGTTTACATACTTTCAAAAGTACTGGAAAGATACATATTAACCTTATGCAGTAGTTGCTCTGTGAAGGGAGACTGGAGGAGAATATGTATCAAGAACTTTACCTCTATTATTTTGACTTAAAAAATAGTTTAGCAAAATGATAAAATATCAGCTATTAATTCTAGATAATAGGATTTAGGTAAGTGTTACATAATTCTTTATATTTTTCTGTATTTTAATTTTTGTCTTAGAAATTCCATTAAACATTAAAAAAAACCTCGTAATTTGAGTCATTAGAACAACACAGTAACGTCCTGTATCTCCCCCAAATCTATGGTACAATGGAGTTATGTACTAATGGTAATGACAATGGTTCACATTTTCTGAGGGTTGAATACTTCCTGTCATGTGACAGAATTGGGTCAGCCAAAAGTAATCTACATCTCATTTCAAAAAACATAAACAGAACTGCTACAAGAGTTTTCAAATTGTAGACTGGTTAAGGACGACAGCACTCACGGTCATTTCCTTAGGAGCTGTGTCAGGCCTTCAAGGAAGGAACACAATCTGCCTGAATCACTAAAACTGAATATTGACTTACGTTGAAGGAAATACTACAAAAGCTACATCACTCTGCAAATAACTGCCTGTTCTCTTCTCCTTCCCATGAAAATAAAGTCATCAGAATGAGGTATTAAATAATAATATATATTTCTAATAGGGAAATACTAGACACCTCCTGTTCTACCTTAACATTTCTTTACCTTAAAGTAATATAAAAACTTTAAAGAACAAAGTAATATTTTCACAAATACACAAACACAGATAGCTCACCCCAATCCTTACTCCTTGAGATAAACTCAATGTCAGTCATCAGTCATATACATATCACGCAACTCATAATTTCATGAATTTATCTAATACTTACTAAAAGTCTTACAGATGTCAGAAACAGCTTTGAAGACTCTGTCAGAGAAATTCACTTTCACCTTCACATACTTCATGTTGGGAAGTTGCAGGCGGAGCAGCTTGTGCTGGGGGGTGAACTGAAGCTTAGCATCTGCCTGAACGCCATACTTGTCCAAGGTCCAATGTGTCTTGAGGAGCCAAGTTCTCTTCTTTTCCCACCACAGAGCGTGGTCAGACCAATCTTTTTTTACATCTGTTAAACAAACAAACAAAACACTTCTAAAAATCATCAAGATCACCTTGAGAGAGATCATAAGCAGAAAACTAAATAACTGGGTATTTAATATGATCAACTAATTAAATACTAAGTGCCTGTTATGTGATAGGTACAAAAGAAATACTAAATAGCTGAGAAAACATTCTGCCCTTGAAAACTAGTATAGAAGGGAGCTGAGGCAGAATACACAGGGTAACCTAGTAATGCTTAAGGGGGACACACAATGAGGAAGAGAGTAAGTACTCTCTGTAGGCATTCCGAGAACAAAGAGAACCCTGGGGACTAGAATCAGAAGGATTAATGATGAGGCGGAGTTGGTGGATTCTGAGCCCAGCCTCCAGGAATGGACAATATTCTGATGATAAAATAGGTGAGAAGGCTGAGATATATGAGGCTGCAGAGGCATGCTGAGGTTAATCAGTGGTGAAAAGTAAGATGGAACCAAAGTGAACAAAACCCAACATCCTAGGTAAAGAAGAGACTGGAAAAGAAAACATCCACGAGTAACACTTAATAACTTATTAAGAGAAAACAAAAACATAAAAACTACACTCCCAACCACACACCCAAATACATTCCAAGAAAAGTAACTTATAAGTCACACTGTCCAACTTTTTTCCCCCAATATATTTCGGTACAAGAGAAAACATTAATATCTCTTATACTCTTTAACATCCTTATGCAATTAAATTAAATGAAAATAAATTTATACCAAATAAAGAGTATAATTTACACAAGATTTGGCTACCCCCAGATATAGCAGATCGTAACAATAAACTTGCAAATAAAAGCCAACTTTAGCGAGTTCTTAAAGTAGCAATAAAAGTAAAGACTTTTTGGATCAATTATATGATAAACTAAGAACCAAAAAAGGGGGACAGGATATTTTTTTTAAAAAAAACAGTATTAGCCAAACAAAGCTTTCCAGGGGAAGAAAATAAAAATGAAAAATATTATCATGATTCTGATATAAAGTTCATCTTAATACAGTTTTAAAAAGAATCGTTCAATTTTAAGAAGATAAATTTAAAAGTATACACTAACCTGAAATGTCTTTTTTAGCACCTGTCTACCAGAAAGCTTCAGAGTAAAAAATCAAACCACCACACTGATTATGAGCCTAGAAACACTTTCTATAATGGTGAAATTTACTTGATATAATTAACTTCTCATTATGGAAGAAACACATCACAGGTGGGAAAAAGACTTTCAATTCCCCCAGCCATTTTTAAAAAATATTTTAATTAGTAAGTACTTTAATGGGAGAACTGTAATTACTTGTGATTATATTGCCATTTTGAAATTTCAATATTTGTTTTGGGAAAGCCCAGTCAATTATGTTATTTGAAGTTTGGCTGCAGAAATACATATTTTACAACTACTTACTTAGTTGTGACACAATGTATATAGTACCCTGCATCTTAAATTATTTTCCAGCACAGAATTTATCAACTAACTTTTAGAAACAACAAATCTGATCTAGCTCATAAGAGCACAACCAAGGTTGGGACCTTTTCATATACTATGAGGTAAATGTCACACACATTACAGATGGTTTACTTTTTTCTTCAGGAATAAAGAACCCAAGGCAGAAAAAGATAATTTGTAAAGAATGATAGTAACCAAGCAGAGCAAGGCTGAGCTGAACTGAATTAATTGTAGGTAGGTATCTAATACTTTCTTCCTCATATCTCAATCCATTCACTTCTGCTCCCAATATCAACCATTAAGGAAGCTACAACATATATTTCCAGTGGGGGGAGAAGAGAGGAAAAAGCTGTACACCGCTAATAATAATAGTTTTGTAAATACTGACTTAAGTCATTTGGGTTCCCTTTGACTTAAATCAAAAGACAATCCTGAAATAAGAACTTTGACACAAGTAGCTTATTTGGGGTGGGGGTGGGGGGACCCCAGGAAGCATACCTGAGGGGATTAGGAAAAGCAAAACAGAGGGAGAAAAGTCTATTAAGGATTCATTAACTTCTGTGGATAACTGGAGTTCAGTCCTGTGAGATATCCTCCGAGGAATTACATAGAACATGACTTAGAATTATTCCCCTAAGGAAAGAGAAAGCTGGGGCATCTATCCAATTCCTTGGTTGAGGGTTGCTCCTAGGGCCACTCAATTCCCAGCATTTCCCCAGCTGCCACGCATGGGCTGGCCACCCTACACTCAAGCAGTTAACTCACCAAGGCTGAAATATTTACTACGTGGACTTTTTACAGAAAGACTTTGTAGGGCCGGATGCAATAAAATCTCAACTTTGCATCAATTAGGCTTCAAACGCTGACCTCAGAAACAGGTACTTCCCGTGATCTTCCTCTTTAAAAATTTAACCCTCCCCATCAATTCCACCTCGGGTTTTTTACACCAAAGGAACGGCACCCCTGCATCCAATAAGAATAAACATTGACAAGGACATATAATCCAAAGATTGTGTACTAGAAACCTATGAATAGTTTGTTTACCCACAGAAAGAGAGAAAATCTTTTACTGACTGGCGACACCTGTAAAATCAGTCTTTTTTACCCACAGAAAATAGTAGATAAGTAACAATATAGGAAAGAAAAATTACCCCAAATAAAAGCAGAAAACAGGACACCAGAAAAGATCTGAAGTGTTGATAGGGCACATGCCAAGAGACAAAAACAGAGAAAAGCAGGCATTCTGACAGCAAAAGAAGTAGTCAGTGTTAGAAGATGGAATGGTTGGACTATGGGAGCCTGTAACATATGTTCAAATAGTATAATTTTTGGTAGCATTCTTGAAGACTCAAAATACCAGCAACCTAATCAGCATTAATTATAAGATAATCACTACTACAGAACAAGAACAAACAGCATCTATAAAATATTCATTAATTCCACAAATATCTACTGAACATTTACTATGTGCCAGAAGGCACTATTCTAGTGCTAGAGATACAGTGATGAGAAGAACAAAGTTCCAGCATCTTTGAAGAAGGCCAATATGACTAGAATTGAGGAGGTGAAGCATCAGAGAGCTCGGCAGAAGCCTTGTATATTATAAAGTCGTTTAGCTTTTATTATGTGTGTGAGAGAAGCCACTAGAGCAGTGTTTTTCAGCTTGTTTGGCATTAGAATTATCTGAGCAACTTTTCAAATAGAGTAATGCCTGGACTCAGCCCAAACCACTCTGGGTGTGGGTCTAGAAATCGATTTTAAGCAGGGGAGTGATTTTCTCCTCTTCTCTCTCACATCTTCTTTTGGCTCAAGACAATCCCTCCTATATGAAATGATTATGTTCCAAAGTTCCTTTAAGTCTTAGAATTTAGATTTGCCACAAAGAAACATTATAAATAGGTTCCAAATCAGACTGTTACTCAAATCTGAAATAGTCCCAAGTATACTACTAGCAATATTACACTAAACTGATATCATAAGGCTTTTGCAGAATATATGGCTGATGTTCAACTAGAGATGTAAGGAAAACTGCTAAGTTGCACCTGAAAACTGTGGGTTGGATGGAGAGGAAGAAAGACAGCGTTGCTGGTTAAGTTGTGAGGGAGACAAGGGCTTCCTGCTAAAGTAGGGCACTTGGCTACTCCCTCGTCATCCTTCCATAAACTCCAGGAATTAACTGGCCTCCTTCCTCTTTCCCAGCTACAATTTGTTGTCTTAAGCCAAGGTTTCTTTCCTCTACTAAAGCTCCTAAAAACAGAAGCGCTTTACCTTCTGCTTTCCTCTCTAATTCCTGAAACATACAACTATTCTGATGTTTCTAATGAAATGTTATTGCCAATAATGTGTAAAGACAAGGTCTACAAGTAAAATTAATGCTTAAGTAAGTTTAAAAAATTATCTCTATAATGTTATCCCTAATGTTTATTGAAATGTAAAGGACATTAAATATTAATTTCGCTTTTCGATCACATCATCTTTTGTTCTTAAGAACTCCTCACTCTCACTCTTTTAGGTCTCTCTCCTCCCAAACTCCTTTTAATTTCAGAGGTGAGGCAGCTGAGGATACTGCTCCCTTGTTTTTAGGATGTGCCCTCGTGTTCTTGTTTTTAATCACTCAGACCTTCAAAAAAGGAAACAGGCAAAATGGACAAAGTGTTGCTCTTCAGGTACACAACCAATAAATGAATCAATAAACATTTTCCAGGGACCTACCATGTGCCAGACACTAAACTAGGCCATGGGAATATATAATTAGTTTCGTAAGAACTCCTATCAAAGAGTCACTTACAGTCCAAGTGAGGGACGCAGACAGTGGCAGAAAGATCAGAATCCAGTTCTAATAGGTATCTAACTGACATCTCAACTGAAGAGTCAGCATGAGAAAATGGGCTCACAGACTAAATTTATGTTCGCTCAGCTCTGCCCAAGGTTAACAAACTCTGTCTCCCAGGCACACAGAGACCTGGTATTTCCACTTTATTTAATAATTTCTTTACCTCCCTACAGATGTCCAATCTGTCCTCTTCCTCACTCCTAAATACCTATTTCCTGTAAGACTGCTAGTTCATTAGGGTCTCAAAGAGCTACAGGGAAATAGTCACTCAAACCACTCCATTTCTCTGTTCCAATACCATCCATACTTTGGAATGTCAATTTATTTATATATAATGGACCCCAGTCCCCTCCATACACCAAGAAGCTAATCAATTCAAGATATATCCTAAGAAAGATAAGGATTACACCAGATAATTAAGGACTAGGCCATGGAAACTGTGATTCAAGTGAGGGTTAGTTTCAAGAGGTCCTTCCTAGAACCGGCCAACACTACAAAGTGAGTCATCAGTTCACTCTCAAAACACCAAGTGTGAAGGAATATTTATATTATGCATGTCTTTAACTGATTTAACAATGGCAGCTACAGACAATAAAACTCAAAAAGGTTATGGTTAGTGGCTATTTTACTATTTGAAGAATGAGTATAGTACTATGCAAAATTAAACTGAGTTCAAAATAAGTGAAGAACACAAACAGGTATCAACTGCAAAGACACAATTTAGAAAAATAATGTAATTAACCATTTTGATTTTACATTAGAAACTAGAATTATATTATAAAATGAATACTCTATCATCTAAAAATAATTGAAATAACTTCCAAGTCATTCCTCCCTTCTTTAAGACTGTTCTACAGAGACCAGAAGTAAATTCCTCAATTATTTTTAATCTTAGAAGAGTAACCCTCCCTTCCAGACTACGCTTCATTCTAGAGGAATAATCCCCAACAGATTCGCAGCGGTGTATTCTATACTACATTATTACAAGGCTATCTATGACTGAATCAGTTACTATAATAGGATTATTAGTATACTAGAAAGAAGTATATTCCTGATTTTCCACAGCTATGAAAAGCAGAAACAGACTGCTTTAAAAAAGTCCCAGAGCTCACTCAGCTGACATACACTTTTGTTAATCAATAAAATGAAAAAAGGAAACACTAGCAATGACGCACGTAAATATTCCAGAATTCAGTAACTGTCCCCTACTCACCCCGTCCATTCAACAAATTAAGGGAGACTACACCAAGATCATATAAATAGTAATTATATTAACCTAATCTTTAAATCTTTAAAATTGAATCTCTCTCTCCAAGGTCTAGTTTCTTCCTCAGTTTTTCTTTCTATCCAAGTACTATGGAATTTACCTCTCAAGCAGCTGTTAAATTTGTCCCTTCCTTTCTTTTTATTACACTGCTTTAGCTTAAGTCCTCAGCATCTCTTGTCTGAACTACTATAATCCCATTTTTTACAAAACTATCTGAGTTATCTTTTAAAATGCAAATTTGATCATTTTACTTCTCTACGTAACTTTACAGGTCCTTCTGTTGCTGAAGTGTTTTATCACCTCTTAGCAGGTTACACAAACCTTAACCATCTGTGCCCCACACTGCTTGGCTATCCCCAGGTACAGCTCATGCTCTGGCCCAGTTTGTGAAACAACTTGATGTTTTGTGCGTCCTTGATTGGATACCTTTCTCTTCCTCCCCTCATCAAGCTGACAAAATCCTACACAAAAACCAAATATTACCATCTCCAAGCCTTCACGGACCCTCCTGTTAAAGCAGTTACGTACATCTTAGCACTCTGAATAATATACCACACTTCATTATAATTGATTTTATGTAACTACCTTCTTCCACTCGATTATGGGTCTTTGATCTTATTTATCTTGTACCTCAAAGGCAGAGCCCAGGGACTTTCCTGGTGGTGCAGTGGTTAAGAATCCACCTGCCAATGCAGGAGACACGGGTTCGATCCCTGGTCCAGGAAGATCCCACATGCCGCAGAGCAACTAAACCCGTGCGCCACAACTACTGAGCCCTCATGCCACAACTACTGAAGCCCATGTGTGCCTAGAGCCCATGCTCCACAACAAGAGAAGCCACCGCAATGAGAAACACGTGCACCGCAAGGAAGAGTAGGACCCGTTCGCCGCAACTAGAGAAAGCCCGTGTGCAGCAATGAAGACCCAACATAGCCGAAAATAAATAAGTAAAATAAATAAATTTTTTAAAAGGCAGAGCCCAGGGCCTGGCACATGGAATTAAACCAATAAATATTTGTAATATGCAGGCAATGTGTAAACTCTTAAGTGTATACAGGCAAATGAAAAAACAATAAAACTGGTATTTACTGTAATTTAAAACATTAGAAATATTGAGAAGTGTTACACTTCGTTGTAAAAACTTACCAAGAGTAGTTTTATTCATTTATTTATTTTCGCTGCACCAGGTCTTGCTGCATGAGGGATCTTTAGTTGCAGCATGCAGACTTCTTAGTTGCGGCATGTGGACTCTTAGTTGAGGCATGCATGTGGGATCTAGTTTGCCGATCAGGGATCGAACCCGGGCCCCCTGCATCGGGAGCGTGGAGTCTTACCCACTGGACCACCAGGGAAGTCCCCAAGAATAGTTTAAATACTACTTGTCTATGCCCTGGAAAATTATCATACTCTTTCTAGGTTTGGATCAATTTCCAACATTTTATTCTGCGTACTTTCAATGCCATGCTATATCTCCGAGAGTTCTTTTGATATGCAGTTTTTTGCTGGTGTCACTTCCTCTGAGACATCTTTGTCTTTTTTGTCGTACCACTTAATCTCATTTATGTCAATACGTTTGCCTTCACTAAATTCCTCTGGCTGTATATCTAGAGTCTCTCAAATGGCAACAGCACCCGCATTCCCATGGTGAGCTGTTTCTTCTATAACTCCATTTATGCTTGATTCAAATTTCAGTTCTGGCATCACCACTTTTTGGATTTTTCTGCTGAACATTTACCTTTGTTGGCCAATTCCCTCTTTCAGTTATCCATTAAAAAAAATCTCATGAGTTTATCAGTGGGAGAAAAAGAAGCAACACAACTACGTATGCTGTCTTATGCATGAACACAAATATATAGTAACCAATCATGGACAGACTGAAATATGTGATATGACTGGTCACTGATCATGATACACATGTTACTGACACAGTGAATTGTAGACTGAAGAGCTAGAAGCAAAGTTGGTACTTTATGCAATTACTCAAAGTATGGTGGTAACTAAAATGTGAACCATGTTGTTGGATAACTGGTGTTAACTAAACCATGATAACTGAAACATGTGCATACTGAAACTGTGCAAAATACTGACGGTTTCCAAAAATATGATATGTCCTTTTCTTTAAAAAAATGTTTTTCATCTGTTAGCATAAGCAGTAAACTGCTTCAAACTTTACATATCATTCAAATTGCCAAATTATTTCAATTAAAGTACCCCATTCAATTTTAGCTTAAGAAAATTATTGGTTTACATTAAGACTTCAATGACTGGCTAAAGCAGAAGCATCACCCAGTTTTCAAAAACATTTAGAAACTAAACTCCTGATTAAAAAGTGACTCACTGATGTTTCTTTGACATAGCTAACTTGATTAAAAATTAGGAATTCACCCATCAAAACAAAACAAAATCAACTAAGTTTACAAATGGCCTTCTGAAGTTACTCAAAAACCCAAAATAATATTTATCAATTTCAATATCAATTATTTCCTATTATAAAATATACTAACTCAAAGTAGTTGAGGAGCTTTACCAGATGACATACATGCATGCAATTACAGAGTGCGCACAAAGAGAAGTCATGTCAATTATTCATTTCCAGAGGGTGGGTAACTTTCTATCCAATCCAGCGGCTTACTACTAATTTTGTTCAACTTGACTTAGTTCCTAGAAGACTGGACTCAGAGTCCATGCAATGTCAACATGTAACAAATTCTAAGAGAGTTAACATCAAGGCTGAATGTATCAGTTAGTATTTGACTCACAGAGGTAATATAACTGGATTTGTCTTTTAAAGTTGGTCAAAGGCACTAGCTACTCTATAGTTCAAAAAAGAAGTAACTTAAGAATATTTTATTGGCTTTGACATTTAAAATTTATCTCAGAAACAAATTCTAATACAGGACTGGAGTGCAGACTACTGAAAAAATATTTCTTGGAATCCAAGAGGCTTAATACTGCTTGTATCTTATGTTACTGACACATATGTACATGATGAACTCCAAATTTGTAAAGATCTAATGTCTCTTCCAATTTAAAATCTATTATTGGTATCTCACAGCTCTTAGTACAAGTGTTTTAAACCTGGTTTACAACGCACTTCAAGCACTTGCTTATTTCTTAAGCCTGTCAAGTCACGGGTTCCCCAGGACCATTCCTCCATCATCATTAGACTTCTTTCAGTTCCTCAAATGGCAGCCTTCCCTTGTTCCCATGCTCTCATGCTGGGACTTCTCATCTTCTCCCAACCTGCTGTTCTTTTATCCCATGCCCCCATGCTAAGATCCTCTGTCACTCTTCTGGCTAATTCCTACTCCACCGTCAGCCCTCGTTTTAAAAGTAATTTCCTCCAGAAACCCTTCCCCATTGACTAGGTCAGATTCCCCAGTACATACTCTCAGAACTATTTCAATTATCCTAACACTCATCACATTATAGCAATTACTTATTTAAAGACTGTCTTGCCCCTAAGACTACAAGTTGAATGAGTGTAAGGAAGAAGCTAATTTTGTTCACTTCCTGTCTCTCTCATTCATAGTATGGTATCCAGCATTCAGCAGGTTCTCATTTAAAACATTAAGTGGGTGCGTGAAGGAAGAATAGAACAGAATATCATTTCCTCACTTACTTAACTATATCTTTCCTCTCTATAATTATTATCTTCTACTTCTCTAAGCTAGTCTCCAGAACACCATAAACACCGCAATCCTCAATCCAGAATGCCTTTCTTCCTAACTTTTCACCCTGGCCCTCTTTAAATAAAGCCAGTCTCTGTTCATGCTTCTAAATCTCCACCACCTTCCTGTACCACTTATTTGGCACTTCACAACCAGACTGTCAACTCAAAGCAATCTTCTGTTTCCATTTTGGTACTAGAAAGCTGCTCACGTTTTGAGTGGGGACGATGTCCCATTACCTAATATAATGGTTGGCCCTCCATAAATGTTTTGCTTGCTGCTACTACTGATGAGGTCAAGTTCATGTACCTCTTTAATCCCCACAAAAGTCTCATGTTATAAACCTCTCTAACCTACTGAAAACAGAATATGAGTGTACAGACTTTAGGTAGGAATATTTACATGTGAATGTCTCCTCTTGCTCTAAAGCCCCTCTTTCCTAGTCTAAGTTCTTTAAGGCATTTATTCCCCAAACTCATAAGGTAAGGTATTTAATAGTGAGATATCCCAGAGGTCCATTAGGACCCTCAATAAAATAACACCAGTTACTCTAACAGAACTTACTATGTGCCACTGTGTGCTTTACACATAGGTATTCATTTAATCTTCACAACAACCCTATGAGGTAAGTATACCATTATCTCCATTTTACTTGTAAGGAAACTAAGTCACAGCAATGCTAAATAACTTGACACAAGGTCACAAAGCTTATAGGGAGTGAAGCCAGTATTTAAACCCAAGGCAGTGTGGCTTCGGGGAATATATTCAGAGTTCAGAACCATTAAACAAAACTTCCAACAGCAAGAAAATAAGAAGGGGTTTCTGGTTAAGTACTACATAAATACAATGAAAATGAATTAGCCTACTTCAATCCACAGTTCAAATTTATGTTTTAGGTTTACATAGTATTTGAAGGACAACTGAGGATAACATTTTTTTGAGCTCTTAATATAGGCAGTCTACTTATTACCAGGGATTCCGTTAATACTTTTAACACCATACTCAGTCGGTTAACTGAGTAACTCCAATAAACGGGGAAGTAAACTAAGGTTAAGGTTAAATGAGACTAATAATCAGGAGAGGTTAAAATAACATGCCAAGGTCATATATAACTCAAAGTGGCATGTCTTAGACTTAAGTTCTTAAACACTAACAAAGTTCACCTTTTAAAGAAGGCACTTGCCTAAACCAGAATATTAAATTTATTGGAAATACCCTCCATTTAAGCATAGTTTATCTATAATTTTGTACATATTGAAGCGTAAAATCTACTGCTTCTGAAACATGTTATACTTTTTAAAAATATTACCCATAGTGATGCAAGTTAGCATAATAAAGTTAAAATGCATTCCTAATATGATAGAGGATAAATCAGTACTATTTGGCTTACCTTTATAAATGAAACTTTCTCAATCTTTTATAAAATATTATTTCTCCAGCTCAGTAAAAGGGAACATTTTACACAGCTACATTTCATCACCAACATAGCTACATTTACAAAGGCTATTCTAAAACACTTCATATATATTAACTAACTGAATCCTTATAATAATCTTAGGATAAAGATACTATTATTATTCCCATTTTACAGATGAGCAAGCAGAGGCACAGACAGGTAGGTCACAGAGCTGCACAGCTAGAATATGGTAAAGTCAGGACTGTGACACAGTCAGGAGGCCCTCCCACAGTCTATGGTCCACAACAAGGGCATTCTATCACAGCAACAGATTTCATCAACCAACACCTTGCATAAAACCTTAAAATGATACAGCAATTGTTTGCTTTCTTCAAGTTATTTTTAATTTCAAAGGTTATGAAATTCAGGAGCTGCATTAAGGAACAATAAGCCGGGAGGCACTTATCCAACAGACATCTTCATCTACAATAAATAATGCTGGCACTTGATTGGTGTTTTATTCATAACCTTGAGCGTTCCATTAAGAAAAGATATCAAAACCATCAATACACTGATGCTTTAACATCACAATTGATCTTTAAAATACTTAATGTAGTTTTTAGTTACAGCATAATATAAGATTGGTAAATATCTCAGAAAAGATTCACTACAGATTCCAAAGCAAATGTCACCTCCTCTGGGCCGAAGGTTATCGGCTCCATAACCTTGAAAACTGTATAAGGGTTGCCCAAGGATACACTGAAACTGGATGGTCCTTATACAACTAAATAGTAGATAATCGAGTCTGAAAACTGAACCGTGAAAGGAAAGGAAACTGAAATGTAAACTCCACATTTCAATGATTTATTGCTTATCTTCTTCTCTTAAGAACACTGATTCACTTAGAAGCAAAATTATTGAAACTGAGAGAAAATATCAGAAAATAAATTTTCAAAACATTTTACCACGTAACTCTGAGTCACTATGAATAAATAGTGTAGTATTCTCAATGAAGGAAGGTAGACCAGGATTCGAATAATGACCCTTTATACACAACAGTACTGTTTTAGCTTATCTTCTAGTTTAGAGAGATCATATTTGAAAAATTTTCAAAGAACTCTAATAACATTACAAAGGTAAGGGAACAAACATAAATGAAAGCGTATTCTGTGTTCATCTATACTGTACAAATAAGGAAACTGAGATCCTTAACATGAAAACCCTGACTTAAAAATTTTTTTAAATCACACAGCTATTAAGTGGGATGGTCAGGATGGTCAGGATTGGAATCCAGACTTAATTCTTTCTATAACATTAAACCCTAAAACGTTTATTATTCAATGATGCTTTACTATAGATCTATTTTTATGACTAAAGTTCTAAAAAATCTAACTTTTCTAGTAGATCGATGGTAAATCAGTTTTCATTGGACTATTATTTTACACCTCAGATTCTGCCAAATTAAAGTTGTAATTACATTATTTTAAATTGATATGATGCAATTATTTCCTTTCTAATACATTATCACTACTGTACCTCACATATTCCTCCTTATTAACATACAAATAGACAGAAGCTATACAACTTACAGGACAAAATCTCTGAGACCTTGCCTAGGCCAATTTCCTTGCATGAGACAATTTTTTAAAAGTTCAATCCAGAAAAGAAAAAACTTGATAAAATGGACTTCCTCTAAATTTTGCTCTTTGAAAGATACTGTTAAGAAAATAAAAAGACAAGCCACAGACTGGGAGGAAATACTGCAAAACACATACCTGATAAAGTACTTGTATCTAGAATAAAGAACTCTTAAAACTCAGTAAGAAAACAAACACCACAATTTAAAAAAATAGGCGAAAGATATGAAGACTGTTCACTAAGATATACAGATGACATATAAGCATGTGAAAAGCTTCCCATCGTTAGTCATTAGGGAAATGTGAATTAAAATCATAATGAGATACCACTACATACTTTATTAGACTGACTAAACAAAAATAAAAACAAAAACACCTGACAAATACCAAGTGCTAAGGGAGGACTGAGAGCAACTGGAACTCTCAAGAAAATTTTTTTCAATTCTTACACCATGCTGATAGGCATGCAAAATGATGCGGTCACTTTGGAAAAGCTTGGCAGTTTCCTAAAAAATTTAAGAAAAAAATAAAATATAATAAAATTCAAAAACTAAATTTAAGCATATACTTAGGATACTACCCACCAATCCCTCTCCTTGGTAGTTATCCAAGAGAAATGAAAATACACATTCATGGAAATGTTTACAACAGCCCAATTCATAATCTCCCCAAACTGGAAACAACACTGGTAGACTGGAAACACTGGAAACAAGTGGTAGATGGATAAACTGTGGCACACATCCATACAATGAACTACAACTCAACAACAACAACAAAAAACTACTGATACGCACAAATCTAAAATGTATTATGCTAAAAATATTTTTTAAATAAAATAAAATGTATTATACTAAGCAAAAGAAACCACCCTCAAAGCTACGTGGTTCCATTTATATGACATTCTAGAAAAGGCATTCAGTGGTTTTTAGAAGCTGGGGTTGAGGGGATGGGCTGATTATAAAGGAACACAAAGACATTTTTTGTAGTGTTGTGAAAGTTCTATATCTTTTTTTTTTTTTTTTTTGCGGTATGCGGGCCTCTCACCGCTGCGGCCCCTCCCGCCGCGGGGCACAGGCTCTGGACGCGCAGGCCCAGCGGCCATGGCTCACGGGCCCAGCCGCTCCGCGGCATGTGGGATCCTCCCAGTCCGGGGCACGAACCCGCGTCCCCTGCATCGGCAGGCGGACTCTCAACCACTGCGCCACCAGGGAAGCCCTGAAAGTTCTATATCTTGATTGTGATTGTTTTACATGACTGCATGGGTTTGTCAAAACTCAGCACATTATACTAAAAAGTATGAATTTTACTATATGTAAATTATACCTCAGTAAGTTTGACATTAAGAAAAAATTAACAAGCAAAACATGCAATAATTATGCAAAATTTTGTTACAAATGAATTATACTGGATATGAATTTGTAACCACAAACCCAAGTGTAGAATGTCACATCTCATTTAAAAAATTATTTTATAATATTCTTTTAGAATATTTGTTTACCTCACACTGGGCATATACCATTTTGTAATGTACAGTGGCATCAGCATTATTAATTTTTATTTCAGTAATATAATTATTTAAATAAAAATACTGAATATGGGGCTTCCCTGGTGGTGCAGTGGTTGAGAGTCCGCCTGCCGATTCAGGGGACATGGGTTTGTGCCCCGGTCCGGGAAGATCCCACATGCCGCGGAGCGGCTGGGCCCATGAGCCACGGCCACTGAGCCTGCCCGTCCAGAGCCTGTGCTCCGCCAACGGGAGAAGCCACAACAGTGAGAGGCCCGCGTACCGCAAAAAAAAAAAAAAAACTGACTATGTTAGCTTTTGTCTTAAACCACTTTCATTAGTTTCTAAATGGGATTAATGTTTTCATATGCCAAGACACAATTTTGTATCATTCCTTTGTTATAAGTGAATAAAACACATACTACTGAGGCCTTCGTGGTTATAAATTTTTCAAATCTCTGGAATACCATCGTCCACTTGTTGGTCCATTCCATTTCAGAAATCTCACGGAAACAGTAGTTAAATAGCTCTTTGCTACATTACAGGGGCAGGTGTGTTTGGAAGTGAGCGGAAGAGCGGAATGAGAGCTATTTTCCTTGTTGTTTAGGGGGTGAGAGCACAAAGCAGTCCCAAACTAGGCTCCTTCTGAGGAGCACAGTTCTCCACGATTAAAGCTAGAACCCATTAAACAGTCTAGATTATATCTTAACTCCTTTCAAAACGAGTCCCTCCCTGATCCCCACCCCCAGTTCAGGGTATTCAGGGACTTTCAATGCCACTCTCATTTGTATAGCACAAAGAGTCCATGTAATGCATTTTCACATGTAGTCTCTTTTCCCACCAAGACCTATGAGAGAAAGTTTTCTTAAATTTGCATTTTACAGATGTCAAAACCCACTCAGCAGATTGGATTAGCTGTCCAGTGATCACACAAACCAGTATGTGGCAGAGCCAGAATACTGTTTATTATTCTATGGATGCATTAACATTTACTACAGTCTAAAGACAACCCACACTATGGGAAATCTATACCCAATGATGCCTAAAACTATTATCTATACCTTATCCGATAGAAAGCTAAGAAGAAAATTGAACTTTAAAGATAAAAGTGTATGAAAAAGAACCTATAAAAATATCATTCTAGGGCTTCCCTGGTGGCGCAGTGGTTGAGAGTCCGCCTGCCTTTGCAGGGGATGTGGGTTCGTGCCCCGGTCCGGGAAGATCCCACATGCCGCAGAGCGGCTGGGCCCGTGAGCCATGGCCACTGAGCCTGCGCGTCTGGAGCCTGTGCGCCACAACAGGAGAGGCCACAACAGTGAGAGGCCCGCGTACCGGAAAAAAAAAAAAAAGCTAAGGAACTGTTCCATAGGGTGGCTAGGAAGTCTGAAAACAGGTACAATTGCTTTACATGTATCTTAATGTAATATTAATAGACCACATATTACATATTCTCCTATGGTTCCAAACTTGGTAGCCATTGTGTATATTAAAGGAAACTAAGTAAAGAGGTCAATTTAGTGACAGTTAAATGTAGAATGAAATCCTGGATGGAAAAGACGAAGGCCAATACTGGAACAACTGGCAAATCTGAAATACGGATGCATGTCAGACAATTAGTATTGAACATGTTAGACATGTTAGTACTGAATCAATGTTACATTTCCTGAATTTGATTAACTGTAATGTAATACCTAAGAGAAAGTCCTTGTTCTTAGGTGATACATATTTTAAGTACTTAGGGATGAAGGGTTATGATGTGTGCAACTACCTCAAATGGTTCCCAAAAAATGTGTATGTGTTTACGTGTACAGAGAAATCAAATGACAAAATGTTAACTGATGGTCTAGATGAAGATTATAGTGTTCACAGTTATTATTCTTGAACTTATAAGTTTGAAATTTCAAAAAATAATTAGTTGAAGGTAAAAAGCAAAACTTTAAATTTTCTTTCAATTTTCTTCAATAGCTAACAGACGTTTCCGACAAGATCTTTTCTAAGAAACTGAATAAAAAAGATATATTCTTTCTAGTGCCTCAATAAATAAGTTAACTCTAGTTGGAATCAAACAGTATTTGTTGATCTTTTAAAAACTGTGTATAAAACACGGGAGCAAACCACACATAATGTATCCAAGGAATAGCTTATACTTTATTAGGTGCTATGAGAATTTCAGTAAAATTTACATACTGCCCTTTATTTTAAGGAGCTTAAGATGTGCTGAGAAACATAAAATTCAATGTCCAGCTCCTGTGGATCATTAACAATACTCTAAACACTCATAAGACAGTACATATTTAACTAAAATTTTCCTCACTCTAATATATATGATTTCACCATTAGGTGTTTCTCCCACCCCACTCCAAAAGATTTTCAAATTTATTTTTACCTTAATATATTTCACTACAAATGCAGTGAGGCTGCATCATGTAGACATTTTACTTCCATGAATTCAACCATAAGCTCTCAGGGGGAAAAACTGAATATTTCAACAGCACAGCACCATTCCACAAAATAAGCATACCTTCCCCAAGGAGCACTAAGCAGGAGTATAAGGGAGCTGTCCAGTAACATATGTGTCTCTCCCTGTGTGCATCTTGCCAAGCTCTGATCCTAGTATTCAAAGTATTTTTGTGTAACAAAGCCCCTAATGCAAGCCAATTTCTTCATCTGGTGCTCAACTAAAGAAATTTATCTTTGGAGTTTCTGAAGGAAAAACTAGCTATTTTGCACTCCTGTGAAATGAATGTATGGAAACCATACTTCATGATGACTTTAAGGGATTTTTAAGGTCATCTGAAACAAAATCTTTTTTTTGGCGGGGGGCGGTCATCACGTGTGCTAAATTCACAGTTTAACTCAATCCTAACATGCAACTCCAATGCAAATGTACTCTATTTCATTATTATAGCAAGAACATGACACACTTTAAAGCAAGGATGACTTCTTTCCAAAGGCTACATCCAGAAACATATTCCTCAAATTTTCTAAGTCAACTCCATATATTTTTTTAGGTGCTCCTGAGTTTGCCAATTTACATTTTTTCCTCTGGATTATCATTTAATCTGATTTAACCCAACTTCTACATTCTTCCTACCCATAGAATCAGAGTTAGAAGAAACTTAGAAATCACACAGCCTATTCCTCCCTCCAACCTCACAGAGCTGTTGGCTGGAGATTTCCATTCACTAAGTTCCATGTTATAATAAATTCCTTACTTTCTAACTACCATAAATTTTTCTAGAAAATTAAAGATCTAATTGTACACAATCCTAAAAAGACAATTTTTATAAAGTGATACTAAAATGCAGTGAAACAAAGCATCTCTCTGGCATTTTGAATCCTCAACACGTACTAACCTCTGAATCCTATGGAGTAGAACAGTTTTAATAATTCTCAATGATCTCCAGAGGAACGTCAGGGAATCCCATAAAATTGGGCCTCTTCCTTACAACATTTGTTTTTGAATACAATTATTTTATAATTTTATCCTCTGATGTCTTATTTTTATAATCCTTAACGCTGATGTCTTATATTTTAACTCTTTTCTTAAAAAAAACAAACTAGGGACTTCCCTAGAGATCCAGTGGTTAAGATGCCGTGCTTCCACTGTAGGGGGCGCGGGTTCCATCCCTGGTCAGGGAACTAGATCCCACATGCCGCCTGGTGCGCCCCCCCCCCCAAAAAAAAACAACTATAAGCTTTCAAAACTTTTTAACAAAAAGTACAATAAATTTTAAAAATTCTATTTAAAGTTTCTAATCTGGATTTTTTTTTAAATAAAGTGAAGTAACTTTTCATTTTCAGAATGAGGTCGAAATTATTTGTCTAGTAGCAACCTAAAGTCACAGATGCAAAAAGTTTCTGTGACATCAGGATATAATTCCCTAAAGCCCACCTTTTCATGGTATACTCTTTATTTTCTTGTAAAAGGTTAGTGCAGAATGACAAATGTGTTGTGTACTAAAATTTAAAAGGGATCGTTCAGATCTTTGAATGAGTCATAAATCTAAGAATCATGGTTGAATGACCTTAGCTGAAGAAGCACACAAGTTCTTTATAAAATTCTAACTAAATACAAAAATGTTGTTGACATTCTAAGGAACCATTACTTACTTTTACAGCTTGCTTAATTAAAGTGCCTAAGTCTGGGATGAACACTGTACCTTCAAAATAAGCCTGACCTTCAAGGGCCAAACCTTAGTGTTGTATCATAACCCTTTTCTTGATCACAGACCTCTTTGTGAATCTAATGAAAGCTAAGAAGCCTCTTCCCAGAAAATTTCACATGTGCACATACACACAAAATTTTAACACAATGTTGAGGGAAGGAGTCAGCATGGACTCTATCCATCCCAGAGAAATAATTGCTATCGCTCATTATATGGAAGACAGCCTTAAAACATAATGCTTTGGTATTCATACACACTCTGATAAGAATAAGAAGGGTATCAAACACGCATCCGGAGTTTGAAAACGTAGGTGAGGGCTGTTCTGCAGCACCGTAAGTGTTCTGAGACCAGAGCACCCTGGTCCTGCTAACTGTCCATCCCTGCTCTGCAATCCCCTCCAACATGACACCCTGTCTCATCGCTACCATGACCTCCACCTCTTATCTACACTCGGCAAGCTGCTCTGATCTACTTCATTGACAAGTAACCATCCAGTCTGCCCTTTAATACCTTCAGTAACACAACTTAGGGCTTCAGAAGGCAGGCCATTCCAGTTTTAGGCAACTCTGAAGCATTATAAAGTTCTTTTCTAATCTGATTAGACTGGTTTGTAAATTTTAAATGCTGTCCTGAATTTCTCCTCTATTTATTTGCCAATAGGTAACAAAATAGCTTGCCATTCAAAGTATCTAATCCTAAAACCAGGAGCAAAAAATCATTTAGCCTTACTTTTTCCCAAACAGGAGAGTCAGAATTAAGCTGAAAAACACTTTCTATTTGAAAGTCAAAACCTAAGAGGATCAGTATTGGCTCAGTTCAAGAAAGATGTAAGGCTTTCACGTACACAACATCTCCTACCTTGCTGGGCTTCTTTTCACTGCATAAAATATTTAAAATGCATCAACATTAAAAGATTAAAATTATAATCACTGCAAATTAACATCAGTTCTGTCTAAAAATAGTTTCTTCTCTGTATTTCTATTTATGCCTGTGATTCTGTAATAAACAGCTCTAATCAATGCAATATAAATATAGAAGTCATTATTTATTCATTAGATAAAGCCTGGCTTTCAAGAACTACAAGTTATCTCAGTCACCTTCAACAGGTCCTTTTTCACAATAAGAAATATCTCTTATTGAAACCAGAGTATTAATAAGGCCCATTTATCATATATAAAGCAATATCTGAAGAAAATGCTTGCTTCCTTTGAAAACAAAGGAAATACAAACAATTATATTTGAAATTTTCTTCCTTAAATGTAACCCCTCACTAGTGCTGAACAAGAAAGGTTCAGAAATATTCTGCACAGTGATTGATTAATCAGATAAGAACAATGCTAACCAACAGTTAAGTGGATAAACACACAGCAAAATCTCATTTTCAAAGGGCCACCCAGGGGGGGCTCTGTCCTGGGTTTTGTCTCAGAGAACCAAACAATGCACAGTCCTAAGGAGGAGGCTACCCTGCAAGGAGCTTCTTTATTGTCCTTCAATAATTAAACTTCCTGCAGGAATCCAAAGAAGGCCCATCTAAATGAATGCTGTCTTACACTGCAAATTACATTGGAGCACTATTTTGGTAAGTTTATGTGGTAGGTATACACTAATCCCTTGGTAAGAAATACATTTCCTGATACATAACCACTTCTCTACTTTTCCAGAATGGCCAGAAGAAGGAATGCTGTGTTTTAAAGACACACACACACAAAGCCTAAAAAGATAATGCCATGCATTTCCACTTTTCAGAACCTGTATTACAAACAAACGGCACATTAAAGCTCAGAAACAGTCCTTCAAGCATTTCTCTTGTAATAAAAGCATCTATTAAATCATTTTAGTTGATTCTTCCAGCTGAAAATGGTTTCATCCATCACAAATGTGTACTGAAAAATTTTCTTACACTTCACATTGTTGGATACCCTATTATTTAAGACTGAGTCAGTTTTAAATCAATCAACACTTTAAAATCAATATATTTGTACCTACGCAAATATGTCAATCTCGACTAAGTTCAATAATGTCTGCTTTTTAAAACAAAATTCTTTCACCAGCTTGTTATTCATATAAAATCGAACGCGGGAAATAACACTTAAAGCACGGACTACTATAGGTAGTCAAACACTGCCCTACCCCTTGTAAGAGTGGATGACTGCAACATTTTGATATACTCCATCACGTAGTAGTACAGCTACAAGACCTTCACATCAGCGCCAGAAGTTGCACACTTTCCAGAATTTATTCTTAAATAGATTTTGCATCATCCTCAATACCAAACGTCACCAACGTCCAGGTACACTGAAGATAAGTAATTGACAACCACAAACCCTGTAATATAACCCTCTCAACATTCACTTGCGCACTCTTTCATTTCTTTTAATGTGAAATCGCTAAGTGTAAAGAATTAAGGAATCTTCTCCGTTTACTACGCAGTTGAGCGTATTAATCGGGAGGCTGGAATCACCAAATTATGAAAATTTCAGAGTAACAATACAAAACAAGATTCAAAGGGAAAAAGGTCTATTTGCTTAAATACTGAGAGAGCTTACATTTTTTTAAAAAGTATTTGCGGGATGCCAAGCAAGATTTCCAAAATCCACCCGTCCTCCCGCCTTAAGTCACCCGCCCAACCCCGCGCCCAGCCTGGGTAGTCGTTAATTTGACGCGGCCGGAATGCTACTCACCGAGTTTTTCCACCAACTTGAGCATCACCCCTCCAATGTGCACCTCCCCGGTCACTCTTAGGGTGACATCGCGGTTCAGGTCCGTCACATGAACGCTCAATTCCCACGTCCCATCCGCATAGCAGCCATCTGGCATCCTTATCCCGTCTAGAGCCATGGCTCCTTCCTGCAAGCACGGAGGAAATGGCTCTCGTCAGCGTCACTCCCCCAAAGGCAGGCAAATCCCACTGAACTCGCAGAGGCGGCCGCGAGGTGAGAGAAGGTGGAGAACGCGAGGGTTTCCGCACGAACCCAAGCTCGGGAGAGAGGCGGCGAGACCAGCTGCAGGCAGGATCCTGCGCCCCTTCCCAGCGGCTGCCCCGCGCTCCCGCCCCGCGGCGGCCCTCGGCGGACACGGCGCCGCCCGCCCCGCGCGGCCCCAGCCTAGCG
>NW_020185330.1:1863506-1864656 GCF_003031525.2 Neophocaena asiaeorientalis asiaeorientalis
GGGCTCCCGGGCTGGGGGCGGGGCGGCGCGCGGCGGGGGAGGGAGCAGTGCGGGGGAGGCGGGGGCGCCCTCGGCGGCAGTAATCTCTGCCCCGCCGTGCCGCTGCCTTTTATGGAAATGAAGGACCCGGCGTAGGGATTGAATCCAACATCCGGGCTCTCGGCGGCGGGACCTGAGGAGGGGGAGCCACGGGAGCGCAGCTGCCTTGCACCGGGGCGCGGGTGGGCGCCGGGCGCTGGGTTCCGCGCTCGCTTCTCTGGCTCAGCGAGGGCCCGCGACGGTGGGTGTCGGCGCTTCCAGCCGGCGGAGGGGGCTCGTCCGTGAGAAACGGCCACAGGAAATTCCCAGGGCAATGTCGTTTGCAGGGAACAAAGTCCCCCGCCCCCTTCCCGTGCCTGGAGCGAGCCCAAAAGTCTCAGGGCAGTGAGAGGGGCCGCACTCTGGGAGCTGGAGACAGAGGGTTGGGGACGTGAAAACTTTAAAAAGTAAATGCCCAGGCCAGCTCTGTGAACCTCCAACAAAAGAATGAGAAAACCCGGAGGGAGGTGAACCACAAAAATTGCTTTGCAAGCAATGTCCGGCACAATCAGCAACTCCTACTGGACTCCCAAGAGTTTGCTTGCGCTCTTAACCCATTCGGAAGCTCCAACCAGAAGTGAGTCATTTAGGTCCTACGATGCGCTAGTTAGAGGGGGAAAAAAATCAGGGCAATGAGTTTTACTCGGAAACTGTTTTTTCCAGCCTTTTCAACTCTTTGTACGTATTTGTGTTTTTTTATATGCAATTTAGCACTAACAGCCTACTAAGGCATTTAGATGGAAATACATCCTCAACCGCACCCTGAGCCACACCTTGAAGGAATTTTAATAGTTCTGGACCGGTGCCAGCAGATACGGGCAGAACTAAAGAATGTTACCTGTGGAGACTGACCAGTGATGGAGAGCGGTCCTCCTGCTTCCCACTTTATTTCCACTTCCCCCTTTTACTGGCGTACTCTGTGGAGAGGGCTCGGGTCAGAAACAGCTAGCCGGCGAAATTGCCTCGCTGGCAAATGCATGGCTCGACGAATTTAGGTCAGGAAGATGCAGATAAGATATCCCAGATCCCACAAAAGACCCCAGTTTTAAAAGTCTCAAAGTCTTCTTGCCCT
>NW_020185330.1:1864739-1878681 GCF_003031525.2 Neophocaena asiaeorientalis asiaeorientalis
CAACACAATTGGGAAACGAGGTTAGAGGCCTCAAGTAAGGGGTGGGACCCATAAAGGAGTGAAAGAAAAGCAGCGAAATTTAGTCAGATGCCAGAGGTTTGGCACCAAAAATAGGGAAAACCACTACAGTATTTTCAGCTAGTCATCATGGAGAAATTGATGCCTCCAGTCTGCAGTCTCTCCACTCTCCAATCATTTCTACTCATGGAGGGTCTAAATAGTGCACTTGGAAGCAGTATGAACTTCCTGAGAGGAGGGAATGTTTTTGTAAATTATGGTGTTGGAAATATATAGGAAAATGTTTTTAATAAAATAGAGAATAGCTTGTTAGGGTAAAAAAAAAACTGTACAGAACTGTACATGCAGCTGTAAAATCACAAGCGTATCTAGTCCTAAATATTCAGAGAAAAAATACTGAAAGGAAATACACCAAAATGTTAAAAAGCTCTCTGGGTGTTGAGATCAGGAGATTTTTTTCCCCCCCTCTATTCTTTATTTTCCGAAAGCTCCAAAGCTTTGCATTCAGGACTTGTCTGTTGCCGGCTTTAATTGCATCCAGCATCTCGATTTCTCTGGGCATGCCATTACCTTCACAATGATAGACACAACTGATAGAGCAGCTGCTGGACACCTGGACAGGACTTTCAGAGGTTTCCTTTTGTGTTTTTTAATATTCCCAAATAAAACATGAGTACTTTGAGAGCAGGGACTTCAAATTCTTTGCATTGCCCACAGATTCACAAATAGCTTGGCACAAAAAAAACGGAAAACATGCTGGTACCAAATCAACACAAATGTCAAGGAAACACTAGGTCTGCCCCAGGGAGAGATTTCATTTTGGGGGAAATCCTGGCTTTTAAATCTATGTGGTTTATTTCCACACCTTATCCTCTAAAGACTTATGGCAACGTATAAGATGCATAAACTGTGAGATAGCATACATTATAAAAGGCACAAAACAACAGGAAAAAAGGTGGGAAGTGGAGGGTTAGAAATTTCAAATACAGCCAGGAATGAGGCTAAGAACTGTACCTTAACAACCTTCGCAAGTGCTCCAGTAAGCTCTGAATGACTATGGCTTCTCAAACATGCCTTTATAGAACCAAAAATATCCATGTCCTGTCTGAATATTCCCTTCTGTCGAAGCCAACTGTCGTGTCTCAGAAACCCTTTTAATGCTCAGTTTCCACATTCTAGTTCTTGTTTTCTCACTCTCCAGTGAGTTACTTTCTGAACAACCTCCCACCACAGTGCCCACTACTCTGACTGCTGCCCACTTCTGTGAATGATCCCTATATAAGGGACGAGGAGCTGGAAGGGGAGATGTTAATATTGCAGATTACCAGCCCCATTTCTTAGTATTGGAAACAGCTTGATTATATCTTTATAAGAGACTTTACTAGCTTTAGAAAGTCAGCAGTTCATGTTTGAGCAGCATAAAGCACAGGAAGGCAGTGACCCTCTGAAGGAACCACTGGAGGAATAGTTAGGCTGAGATGGGTGCAGCTGGTTCCTTTAGGCCTTCTTTTTTGAGTATTTCAAGCTGTTGATTGCTCTGAAGATTAAAGAAGAGTCAGACTTGAATCTCTGAAACTGGGGATTTTTTTCTAGATTATCGAGTGAGACCTTCAAGTGCATTTCTTAGATGTTTACTTCCACCTAACGTTTCCCAGTATGTTCAGATGTGGAATCTTATCTGAAATCCCCCACTAGAACCTCTAAGACAATGCAATACTTCTGGTACTTACATCATACTGAAAAGTAGCCGAGAACTCCAGTGTTTGGAAGAACAGCTCAAGCATTGAAAGCTGCAATATCCAAATAAGGTACCAAGCACTGGGCTTAGGTTTAGACCAAATGATACCTCACAGATCGGCCGTCCAATGCAGCCCTCCCTCCGGCTTGGTTTTCCACAGGTTGACTTCAGCTTTTTCTCTGAGCCTGCTTAAACTGTGCTTTATATTCTTAAAAGGTTAATACAAAATATAACCACTGAGTTTGAAAGAAAGAGAGGTTGAGGGAGAGGAGAACATAAGGGAAGGTTTGTGTGAGTGTGAATGTGTAAGGGTAGTTTAAAATGCACGTTAAAATGCCATATGAGGCCAGCAAGATGAAATGTAATGAATTATTCCTGTCAAATACCAGGTGAGCAGAATTCCTGTTTGTCTCAGGGATTACCAAAAATGGAGCCCACTGGTAAAGCTACTAAGGGGGTAGAAATCAAGGAGCATGGAGTGTGAACTAAGAATGGGAAGGAAGGTTGCAGGAGCCACTTTTCTGATAGAAGTGGATACTCACGGTAAACAACAAGAAAAGGCCTGGCAAACTGAGCAGCAAGGAAGACTTGCTTCAGAGTGGGGCTGTTTTGACACAGATGTAAAGAAAGCCTCTCAGATAACAATGAATTCTCTACTTCAAGGGGACAGAAACGCACTGCTTGCATTTACTGGTCTAGATTATAGAAAGCTTTTCATAGAAAACCATGCTGGGTGATCCTTAGAAAACAATTTTTGAGCACCACGCCATCTTGTGAAATGTTCTGCCTCTGACAAAAATATGAACGATTCACACAAACAAGGCAGCTCACTGTGTGTGTAGCACAGTGCAGGGCTCTGAGACACACGTGTCGATGTATAGCACACACCACAAGCGCTTAAGGAACATCTATCTAATACAGGAGACATATTTAAAACACCAGAAAGGATGTCCATATGCAAAAAGAGTTAAATTAGACTGCTGTCTTACACCATATAAAAAAATCAACTCAAAACGGATTGTAGACCTAAATGTAAGATCTAAACTATAAAATTCTTAGAAGAAAACAGAGAAGTAAATCTTTGTGACCTTGGATTAAACAATGGCTTCTTAGATAGGACATCAAAGCCAAAATGAAAGAAAAACTAAGTTGGATTTTATCAAAGTCAAAAATGCCTGTATTTCAAAGGACGGCATCAAAAATGTGAAAAGAAGGAGGGAATTCCCTAGCAGTCCAGTGATTAGGATTCCACACTTCCACTTCAGGGGGCCCCAGGTTTGATTCCCTGGTCGGGGAACTAAGATCCCATAAGCCAAGTAGTGCGGCCAAAAAAAAACAAACAAAAAAAAAATGTGAAAAGACCCACAGAATAGGAAAAAATATTTGCAAATCATTTATCTTTTAAGGGACTTATATCTAGACTATATAAAGAACTATTACAACTCATCAATAAGAAGAAAAACAAGCTGATTAAAAATGGGCAAATGATCTGAATAGGCAGTTCTCCAAAGAAGATGTGCAAGAGGCCAATAAGCACATAATAAGATGCTCAACGTCATTAGGTGTCAGGGAAATGCAAATCAAAACTGCAATGAGCTAACACTTCACACCCACTAAAATGGTATGATAAAAAAAAAAAGATGACAGTAACAAATATTGGCTAGGATGTAGAGAAATTACAACCCTCATACATTGCTGATGGGAATGCAAAATGGTCAGCTGTTTTCAAGAAACAATTTGGCAGCTCCTTAGAACATTCAACATAGAGTTACCATGTAACCTAGCAATCCTACTCCTAGGTATATACCCAGGAGAATTGGAAACATATGTCCACACAAATACTTATATGCAAATATTAATAATAGCCAAAAGGTGGAAACAACCCAAGTGTATTTCAAGTGATGAATGAAAGACATTTGGGTTATTTCCATCTTTTGACTATTATTAATATTCATATAGAGGTGTTTTTTAGCAATTCATTAAAAAATCAGAAGGGAGAAAAACTCTATTACTCTAAGGACTAAATTGTGAAGTATAGACCCACTTTGAAGACTGTGATAACCTAGCCTGTGAAAGAAAGTCATCAATGCAGTCATGGAACATTTTATGAAGAAGATAAATCTAAGCAGATATGAAGGAGTAGATGGAGTTTGGCCTTTCCAGGGGAGTGATATGTGAAATCAGGAGGCAGAAGTGAGCATGGCATGATCACCAGCCAGGGAGAAGAAAGGAAGAAACGTCAAGGAGATGCTCTGAGGAAGAGTGAGCATGGAGTGAGGCTGACAAGGGAGGACAGAAATTTAGAGTCTGAGATAGAAAATGGGGAGCCATTAAAAAGTTGGCACATAGTAATAGCATCACAAAAGCAATGTTCAAATAAGATTAATCCAAGAAAAATATGCATGATGGATTGGAAGAGCAAGGGACTAGAATTCAGAAGGTAGGCTTGGAATGTGTTCATAACTTAGATGTAAGAAAAAGCCTTTGGCTGATGAGGTAAGTAATAGGGGGTGGGAGATGGAGGAAATTTCAAAAAAATTACTATTATCAAAAGCTTTTGTGCATTTTTGACGTTCTAAGTGCTATGCAGGGTACTTTACTTGTTCCTCACAATAACCTTGAGTTTTTATTATTATCTTTATTTAACGTGAGTTAACTGATAGGCGGAGTGATTATCTGGTTGTATAACTTGTTCTAAACCACACAGTTGGTACATGGAAGAAGTGGAATTAAAACCGAGGTCTGAAAACAGAAGGTCATAAATCCTTCAAAGTTTTCACGTTTGGGTGACCAGGAAAAACAGTGGAGTTACTGAACTGGGAAAGGGAAATTGGGAGGAGCTGATTTCAGGGACCAAGGGAAAGATGAGGCTTTCCCTTGGAAAAGAAATATTGAACTTGGGGTGAAAGCTGTATATCGCAGTGGAAACATTTAGATAAATAAGCCTGGCAATCTTGTGAGAGGATCAGATCACACAGAGAAAAATCATTAACAAAGAGGTGAGCCTTCATGGATGGCTCAACCCCCCAAATGAGACTGACCCTTGGGGAACTGCTCCCCAAAGGCAGAAGCTGGAAGAAGAGGCATCTAAGGCAACAGAGAAGAAAGGATCAGAGGTGGGACAACAATCAGGTAAGTACAGTGTCAGACAAGCCAAAACAAAGAAAGAAAGAAACCATTTCAAGAAGGAAAGGTGGTCAGTAGTATCAAATGATGCCGAGAAGTCCAGGAGAATAGAAGTGCTTAAGAACACGAGGCTGGTGAAAATCATTGTTCACCTTGCAGAGACCACTTTATAGCTGACCGAGCAAAGACAGAGTTCAAAGAGCTAAAGAAAAGGGAAGTTTATCAATGAAAGGAAAGCAAGAAATAGGATGGTGATTTGGAGGTGCCACAGGAGCAAAGACGCTTTTTTGAAACAAAGGAGACCTAAGCATTCGTAAAGACTATGGAAGATATAAGGGGGAAATTGTTGCTTAACACTGAAACCAGGATTCCCTCCAGGATTATCTGGGATCATGCCAAAGATTCAGGGGGAATAGGAGCAGCCCTTGCCAAGACAGAAGAAAGACACACCAGGTTGCAAGGACAGAATTGGGTTATTGGAAGGCTGGAACCATCTTATAAGCGTGGAAACACACCACAGGATACAACAAATCAGCGCATAAACATATTTAAATAAATAATGTTTATATTAGGCAATAAGAGGGTGGGGCTGGCTGAGTTATTGTGCTGCTTGGATGGACACCCTCCCAGGAGGTCAGATTAGGGCCAGGATGTAAGAAAGGAAGGATGTGATTAAGAGATTATTTCAGTACAACGAGGACAGAGATTCAGAGGCTCACAAGGGAAAACCAGTGTTAACAGCACAGATGCCAACTTGCCTGGCCCATAGGAGCTGCTGGGGATCAGCTGGACTGGAGACAGTACAGCCATCACTTGTAAATCACTGGAAGCCCACAGGCCAACGAGGCCAACCCCCAGAGCTGCCTTCATGCAGTCAATTCCTGCAACACAGCAGAAACTCCCACTAGATTAGTGTTTCCTTGTTAATGAACACACTAGACTCCTCCCAGATTTTCAGTGTTATTTACAGTCTAGCGAGTTCCTCCCTGTTTTTCCTGGCTGGTAAACTGCTTACTCCCAGCCCTCATTCTGAGAAAGGCTCCCTATCCTTTGTGCTTTGTATCACAATGTCCTCTTCAAATGCATAAACCCTGTATTCTTCCTAAACCAGTAGTTGCAATTCCACTAAAAGAGCCAAACCAGAAAGCCACCTACAATTCCAGTTGCCCTAAGGCCAACTCAGTTCAACCTGGAAGGACAAAAGTGCCTTTTATCAGCTTGCTCCTAGGCAGGTACTCAGGTGACAGAGGATTGACCTCAGCTGAACATCACCACCTGGTGCCTGGGAGGTGTCACTGCAAATCTTTTCTCTCCCTTGGCCTGGGAGGTGTCACTGCAAATCTTTTCTCTCCCTTGAACCAAATTCAACATAAATTTCAATGTGAACTTAATGAGCAAATGGAAAAAATGCATCTATTAAAAGGTAAACTCTTCATTTTGGGATCCCATCCTTTCTTTAGGACAGCGCTCTTGGAGGTATCCACCTATTCCTGCATCAGCAGTTTTTCCCGCTTCATATAATTTTCCCCTTGCTTTCTAGATCATTGCCATCACCATATAAACAGACTCTACCATCTCCCATTTAAAGAAAGAAAGAAAAATGTCTTTCTTGATGACATACATCCCTGCACTACCCGTTACTGCTATGGTCCCTTTGAACTTAAAACCACTCAAATGAAATACCTATATGCAACATCTCTACTTCTTCAAGTCTAAATTACTTTTTAACTCACCCCCAAATTGGTCTCTGTTTCCACCACTCCACTGAAACGAATGGCCTCTCTGTTGCAAAACTCACAGTGCTTTTTCCATCCTCTTCTCACTCGACCTCTCAGCAGCACTTTTTTTTTTTTTTTGTGGTACGCGGGCCTCTCACTGTTGTGGCCTCTCCCGTCGTGGAGCACAGGCTCCAGATGCGCAGGCTCAGGAGCCATGGCTTACGGGCCCAGCCGCTCCGCGGCATGTGGGATCTTCCCGGACCGGGGCACGAACCCGTGTCCCCTGCATCAGCAGGTAGACTCTCAACCACTGCGCCACCAGGGAAGCCCATCTCACAGCATTTGATGCTGTCTGCTCTTTCTAAATGCTCGCTCCTCTTGGACTCTTTCTTCTACCTCTCTGTCTTCTTTTTTCCGTCTCCCTTGCTGGATCCTTTGCCCCTAGCCAATCTCTAAATTCAGCATGGTAGGTAGGGGACCCAGCTTGGGACCTCTTTTCTTCTCTATATGCATTCTCTCTCTAGCCTACCTCCCTCTGCCTCGAGACTTTAAATATTGTCTCTATGCTGATGATTCCAAGTCTCTAGCCCAGACCTGTCCTTGGAACTCCAGACCTGGAGATCCACGTGTAATAGATATTTCAAACTAACCGGTGCAACATGAGACTGACTTTCCTACAATATCTATTCCCACTCCAGTGTTTTCCATCTCAGTAAATGACACTATCATGCATCCACTGGCTCAGCCTAAAAATCTGGAAGTCAGCCTTATTTTCCCACATTCCTTCACCACCCCTCCTCCAGTGACTCAGTTCATGCTAAGTCTGTCTCTACAATATATCCCAAATTCACCCACTTCTTTACATCTCCACCATCACCTGCCTGGTCCTGGCCACTGTCTTCTCATTTGGATTATTTATTCAATAGCGGCATAAATTGTCTCTCTGCTCTTCCCCTCTCCAGTCCATTTCCTACACAGTACCTACAGTGATCCTTTATATATGTAAATCTCAACATTTACTCTTTTTTCTTTAAATTTAATATCTATTTTTGGCTGCATTGGGTCTTTATTGCTGCGCGCGGGCTTTCTCTAGTTGTGGCGAGCGGGGGCTACTCTTCTTTGCAGTGCGCGGGCTTCTCATTGTGGTGGCTTCTCTTGTTGCGGAGCACCGGCTCTAGGCGCCCAGGCTTCAGTAGTTGCGGTGCGCAGGCTCAGTAGTTGTGGTGCATGGGCTTAGTTGCTCTGCGGCATGTGGGATCTTCCTGGACCAGGGCTCGAACCCGCGTCCCCTGCATTGGCAGGCGGGTTCTTAACCACTGTGCCACCAGGGAAGCCCCTACTCTTCTCTTAGAAATATCAACAGCTTTCCATTGTACTTAGAATAAAATCGAAACTCCTTACGGTGTCTTAAAAGGCTTCACCAGACCAAGACCAACCTACCTTGCTGACCTCCCACTCACTGTCTCCAGTCAGTCGGGCCTCCTGGCTCTCCTGTCTTAGTGTTTGCCACTCCCCTGCCCCCAGGCTTTTCCCTGGCTCTTTCCATGACTCTGTCTTTCTCAGCCTCAATCTCATCAACTCAGAAAAGCTTTCCCTGGCCACACAATTAAAGTAGCCTTTGCCCCCGCCCTCTACTGCCCAGTTACTTTCTAATTCCTCATCTGCTTTTTCTCTTCAGTAAAATTTATCAAAAATTTGAAATTATCTTGTTTGTTTGCTTATTTGTCTCCTTCCCACCCAGCCTTCCCCTCTGCCATTAGAATGTAACCTCCTTGAAGGGAGGAAACTTCCAACTGCATTGCAATGCACGTGGGCACCGTTCGTGTTGTAGTCCGTGGGAATGGAGGTCCCTGTGGCCACCTGCCCTCCTCTGCCGTGTGCACAGCCATAGCCCCCCAGCACCTAGCACAGTGCCTGGCACGTGGCAAGTGCTCAATAAAAGGTTGTGGAACCAATGAAAGAGTGAAATGTAGTGAACCAGACGATCCCAGATGTACATCTCAGATCCAAGCCTCCAAGAAACGTACACTCTAGAAGACCGTTAGAACCAAAAGTATAAACATGACAGATAAACACTGATGGGTTTCTTCGAGCCACATGCATATTTAGTAGCATGGTGCCTCTGGTCTTTGAGCTATAAACAAGTGTATCAATGTAGATAGATGCTGTCCTCATCCTCACACAAGGAGAGTCCACTTGAGAAAATCAGTTTGAATTCAAGCAATAATTCTTTTCTCCAGTGTTTAAAAAAAAGTCATTCTCCAGTCTTCTCCACTGTCCTTGAATAGTCAGCACCGGCCCCTTCCGTCCCAGCCTCCCTCCTCACTCTCCCACGTCTTCATCTCCCATCTCAGAGTGAATGTTGAAGCCATCAGGGTAGAACTGCCTTGACCTACATTACAAATCTTCCATCCTGCCTGCAGCAGCACAGGTGCCCTCTCCTCTTCTGTTGCCATTAGGCAGAAGAGACATCCGTGTTCTTATCCAAAGCTAATCCACCTGTGTCCCGCATCCCACTTCCTCCTATTCTTAATTCATCAATTCTTAATTATGCTTCTCCAGGGTCTTCAAACTCTCTCCTTAAACCAGAGACTTGTCATCAGCATTTTAATACTCAAGTCTTTCCCAACATTTGAAAGGCCAGTGGATAACAGGTCAGGAAGCCTTCCTGGACCTCACAGTCTCCCTAGTTGCTCTCCTCCCCTTCACAGAGAGCAAAACTTCTCAAAAGTATGTTGAACATTGTCTATACACTCACTGTCTTCCTTTCCTTACTACTCTCTTACTATGGAACCCATTTCATCCTTGTTTCTACCTCCACTGAAGTGGCTCATGTTGGGGGCACAATTACCTCCAGGTCATTAAACTCAAAGGCAGTTTTTAAAAATAAATTTACTTATTTATTTATGGCTGTGTTGGGTCTTCGTTTCTGTGCGAGGGCTTTCTCTAGTTGTGGTGAGTGGGGGCCACGCTTCATCGCGGTGCGTGGGCCTCTCACTATCGCAGCCTCTCTTGTTGCGGAGCACAGGCTCCAGACGTGCAGGCTCAGCAGTTGTGGCTCACGGGCCCATTTGCTCCGCGGCATGTGGGATCCTCCCAGACCAGGGCTCGAACCCGTGTCCCCTGCACTGGCAGGCAGACTCCCAACCACTGCACCACCAGGGAAGCCCTCAAAGGCATTTTTAACCCTCATCTTACTTGATTACTTGGCCACTCTTTTTTTTTTTTTAATAAATTTATTTATTTTATCTTTATTTATTTATTTTGGCTGCATTGGGTCTTCGTTGCAGTGCGCAGGATTCTCATTGCAGTGGCTTCTCTTGTTGTGGAGCACAGGCTCTAGGTGCATGGGCTTCAGTAGTTGTGGCACGCAGGCTCAGTAGTTGTGGCTCGCAGGCTCTAGAGCTCAGGTTCGGTGGTGGTGGCGCACGGGCTTAGTTGCTCCACAGCATGTGGGATCTTCCTGGACCAGGGCTCGAACACATGTCCCCTGCATTGGCAGGTGGATTCTTAACCACCGTGCCACCAGGGAAGACCTCCTGGCCGCTCTTAACACTGGCAATCACCTCTGCCTTGCAACACTTCCCTTGCCTCCTGTCACACCATGTTTTCCTGGCCCTTCCTTGTTTCTTCTCAGACCCCTTGGCCGGCTTATGTTCCTCATCATGTTCGTGATTTGTTGGAGCCCTTGAGGTTCTTTCTGAACCCCTTTCTCTTCTCATGCAAGGATCTCTTTCTGGCCCACGGCTTCAAACACCAGCTCCATGTTAATAACTCCCAAATTAAATCACCAGCCCAGAGTGCTCTCTGAGCACCAGTGTTCTATACCTAATTGCTCATTCCAGATCTCTACTTGGATGTGCCACATGGACCTCAAAATGAACATGCACACAAGTGAAACCTGGGTCTTCTCTTGCCAGTGAGATTCATCAATTCAACTGTACAGACCAGACACTTTGGAGTCATCTTTTATGCATTCTTCACCTCTTTCCTCTTCTTTTTTTTTTAATTTTTAAAATTAATTTTTATTGGAGTATAGTTGCTTTACAGTGTTGTGTTAGTTTCTACTGTACAGCAAAGTGAATCAGCTATACGTATATGTATATCCCCTCTTTCTTTGGATTTCTTTCCCATTTAGGCCACCCCAGAGCATTGAGTAGAGTTCCCTGAGCTATACAGTAGGTTCTCATTAGTTATCTATTTTATACATAGTATCAGTAGTGTATATATGTCAATCCAGTATCCCAATTCATCCCACCCCCGACCTTCCCCCCTTGGGGTCCATACGTTTGTTCTCTAAGCCTGTGTCTCTATTTCTGCTCTGCAAATAAGTTCATCTGTACCATCTTTCTAGATTCCACATATATGCATTAATATATGATATTTGTTTTTCTCTTTCTGACTTACTTCACTCTGTACGACAGTCTCTAGGTCCATCCACGTCTCTACAAATGACCCAGTTTCATTCCTTTTCTCTTTCCTCTTCTTAATCCATCACCAAGTTCTGCGGACTTTTTTCTCCTACGTATTTATTAGATGCACCTACCTCTCTCCATCTTCACTGCCACCGCATTAATCCAAGCCACCATCGTGTCCCACCTGGATTTGCAATAGGAGCTTACAGGGGTCCTCACACCTGCCTTTGCTCCTTCTCATGTTCTCAGCACTGTAGCCAGAATGCAAATCTGATGGGCTCACTCCCCTGTTTAAAACCACTCGAAGCCTTTGACTTTCTCTTAGGAAGAAGAACAAAATCCTTCCCACGCCCCAGGCCCTGACTCATCTGACCTCCCCCACACACTTTGCCAGCCTCATCTTGTTTTGCTCTCTCCCTTTTGGCACTACCTTCCAGTGGTCTAGCCACACAGACTCCCTCCAGCCTCAGGGTCTTTGTAGAGGATTTTCTCCACCTGAACAACCCTAGCTTCCCTCTCACCCTTTGTCTACTTAGCGCCTAGGATCCCTTAGTTCTTAGTATGTGGCGGATACTCCTGATGCCTGCCCCATAGCTGGTCTGGAGCAGTGGTTCTCAACGTGTCAGTCCTGAACAAGCAGCATCAGCATCGCCTGGGAATTTGTCAGAAATGCACATTCTCCAGCCCCACCCCACACCTACTGAATCAGAAGCTCGGAGGTGCGGCCCTGCAATCTGTGTTTTATTCAGTCCTCGAGGGGATTCGGATGGTTTGAGAACCACTGGCTTGTGGTGTCTGTAGAAGCTTCCTACATCCCTCTGCTTAAGGGGGTGGCTGCGAGCGCTGAGAATTGAACACCCCTGGAGTGACCCTTAACGAATGAGGAACGGGAATGGGTGGATAACTATCCCAGCCTCATACCTCTTCATGAGACGTTCTTAAGGATGTTCCGCAAAGTCTCCCAGAGGGTCCCCAGGAGAACTGAACCCTGGTTACTCATAGTGGCAATTTGCTCATTAATGGTTTTCCTTCCTTTTCTTACTCATTCACAGAGCTTTCCGGAGTCAACTCTTAAATAAGTCACCCGTGCCCATATCTTTGTCTTAGGGTCTGCTTTTGGGGAAATGCAAACTAGGATACACAGTGCAGATAGCCCACGTGAGGGAAGCTTTCCTTTACTCCCAAACTAAATCAGTTCACTCTGCTACATGCTCTTTTTAAGCCCTCTTCTTTTGCATCATAGCACTTTCCACAGTTTATACTTAGATATTTGTGTGATTCTTTGGTTAACGTATGCATCCCCACCTTGAAGGAACAGTGTCTATCCCACCCTGTTTTATCCTCAACACCTGCCAGTGCCAGGCACAAAAAATAGACACCCAGTAAATGTCTGTCGAATGAATGACAATGAATGGATAGTACCCTTTCATTCATAACTTGCGGAAGGGCTAGCTGAGAAATTCTCAGGTTTTCTGTCACCTACATTTCAACATATTTTTCTTTTACATTCTTTCTAGTCTCCTTCTCTCTCCTTTCATAAAATTCAATATTTTTCATTTCATATTTAGGACAATGACGTTCTCCACATAATACTATGACTCTCCCTTAGTTTGGTCCAAGTTTATCTTTTAAAGAATTTCCTTTCCAACCAAAACATTTGTCCTCCTATTCTAACTATAGAAACGACTCCTTCTGTAATAAGACTTTAAATTTCAAATCACAATATTCCCAGGCATCCATCCTCAAAGCCTATAAAGGCTTTTCATTGAAGGCTTCCATTGGCTTTCACACTTCTACAGGAGGTGAACATATGAATACATATTAAATAATTTTGCATTCCTGAGAATCAGCCTTCATAAATAATTTACCTTTGTGTGCGAGAAAATGGGAAAGGACACATCCCCCTTCTCCCCACAGCTTTAGGTCTTTGCCCACCTCTGTTTAGATTACGAGTTGGGGCAGTTTTGTTAACAGGCAAGTTTACTGTATGTTAAAGTTGGAACCTATATCCAGCATCTCTTGCATGGTAGGTATCCTCCTCCTGGAGCAGGCTCCGTGTCTCCTCTCTCCCATTCTATATGGTTTCCAGAGACTCAGGTTCCTCCTATTTGGGAGAAAGAAATGAGACCTCACCTAGACCTCAAGCAGAAGCTACATTCTCCAATCCAGCCAGAGACTCCCTCCCTCTCTGTGGGAGTATGAAGTGCTTGCTCAGATATTAATGAAGGAGAACTTCACTTTGCTCTTTGTTTTCATGTGGTTGAACCAACTGAGCATGAAGGATGCTTGGCAGACCTGGGCACGCCTAGGTCTCTAGACTAATACACTCAAAAAAGGACTCAAACCCTACCTCCAACCTCTATGAAAATACTTGTTTTTTTCAGGAACTCTGAATAGCAATTTCAGAGCTTATGCCTGAAACTGAGCACATGGGGCTTGCTTCTTGGCAGAACCTTTCAAATAAATAATAGAAAAGCCCCAACAAGACTTCCAGTCTGTCTCCCCAAAACCAGAAGAGGATCATTTCCTACATTAGGCCTATCTAATGTTTTATCTGATTTAATTTTTAATATTTTGGATGATGACTTTCACAACTTCCCTGAGGAGACCATTTCATAATTCAATATTTATCTCCTAGACTGGGAGTGTTTCCAGTAATCAACCCAAATTTTTAAATTTCATCTTGTTCTCATGGAGATTATTTCCTCTCTGTGAGAAGATAAAATTTTCAAATATGGTATAAGTATACCAACAATTTCCCAGTAGGCAATCTATTCCTTCAGTCTCTTCAATGAAATTAATACCTCTAACCATTTGTTTTATGAACACCTATCATTTTTTTCTATCCTTATCTATATGAACTTATTTTCTACTTGTAGTCTCATTCTTTTTTAAAATTAACTCTTTTTTTTTTTTTTTTTTTTGGG
>NW_020185330.1:1878722-1923246 GCF_003031525.2 Neophocaena asiaeorientalis asiaeorientalis
GGGATCTTCCCGGACCGGGGCACGAACCCGTGTCCCCTGCATCGGCAGGCGGACTCTCAACCACTGCGCCACCAGGGAAGCCCAAAATTAACTCTTTTTAGTAGTGACTTCTTGGTGGTAAAATATACATAAGATAAGATTTACCATTTTAGCCAATTTCCAGCGTACAGTTTAGTAGCATTAAGTACACACATATTGTTGTGCAACTATCACCACATCTGTCTCCAGAACTTTTTCATTTTCCCAAAGTGAAACTCTGTACTATTAAGCATTAACTTGCCATTCCCCCCAACCCCAGTCCCTAGTAACTGTTTTGCTTTCTGTCTCTATGAATTTGACTATTGTAGGCACTTCATATAAGTTCATCCTTATTTTTTAAAGGAAGTAACACCTCTAAACTCTAACAACTATGCTTTTAAGTGATGACAAAAATAACAATAACCTTATTACAGCTGTATTAATTCAAGGGTGACATTCAAAATATTTAACAACTGGCATGGCAGGGGCACTGGGCAATGAGAACAAAGCTCAGCCCAGGCAGAGTGGATGACGGATGTAAAGAACAGCACAGCCTGGCCAGTTCCTACACCTGCACGGCAACTGTTTCTCTCATATAACTCATGCTAACGTTGCTGTTTGTACTGTAGTTTTAGATATTTCCTTTTCATGTAATATAGGTGTGCAGCTGATTTTATTGACTGCCTAGATTTTTTTTTTTTTTTTTGGCAGGCCTAGTGGAGTTTTAGGTCCCCTCAAGTACTTGGGGGAGAGGACTAAACTACATGTCTCAAGGAGAATGCTGTCAGTGGTAAGGCACAGAAAACTCCCTCAGAGTCATCCCAGGGAGGACAGGGTTGAAGCCTTGGTGTAAAAGAGCATTCTGATCTATAAATTCTAATAAGAGAATTTATGGTGATAAGCAAAAGGAATGCATTTTTTTACAAAGGATACTAGGAGATGGCAGTCTGTGGGAAGTCACAGTATAATCTTCAAAAACATGAATTTTATATAAATGTATAATAAGCATATGTCAAAAATTTATTTAACTTATTAATGAAGGAAACAGTACGATGGTGAAATTGATCCAGAGGGGATCTACGAAGCTGATATATAGGATTGGTGAAAAAAAGAATGCTGGAATAAGATGGCAAAATTAGATACAAAACTGGTAGATGTCCTAAGGGCAGTAAAACCATAATCTTTGAGGTTATCTTATTGACTGGGCAAAAATCATTATCAATTTTCTATGTTAATATTTAACTTTACAGAGCCTAGGCTCTGATCAACAGTAAATGGTCAACCAAACAAAATTACATTTCCTACACAATCAGCCTTGTTAGGCAGTCTCATTAGAGATAATGCTCTAGTAGAATATTGAAAGGGCACACAGTACTTTCTGTTTTACTTGTTAAGTTTTGGGTATTTTTCTTTACAATGATGTGCAGAGAGCCAGTCTTCTCAAATTTCCCCACTATCCTTTTACTAAAGGCATGTCTGTGTTGGTGGAAAATCCTTCCCATCCAGAATGAGGTCTGAAAGTTGGGAGAAGACCTGAGCGGGCACTCACCATGTTTTTTGTACTCCCCAGTCATGTCACCGTGAAACTCTAGCATAATTACCTTAGATAGTTATAAAATCTGCCTTTAACAAGTCATGTCACCTAGTTCTAGCATTTGGGTTCCAGGTACAAGCTCTTATACTATGTCACCTATGCCATAGAAAAATTGCAGGAACAGTACTATGAATACGCATATATCTTTTGCTTAGATTCACTAATTGTTAGCACCTTGTAAGTTTGCTTTATCTCTTTCTCTTTCTCACACTCCCACAAATATATTTTCTGGAACCATTTGAAAGTTAACTATACCTATTATGAAATTTCACTCCTAAATACTGTGGCATATAGTCTTAGAAATAAGAACTTCTGGGCTTCCCTGGTGGCGCAGTGGTTGAGAGTCTGCCTGCCAATGCGGGGGACACAGGTTTGAGCCCTGGTCTGGGAAGATCCCACATGCCGCGGAGCGACTAGGCCCGTGAGCCACAGCTACTGAGCCTGCGCGTCTGGAGCCTGTACTCCCAACAAGAGAGGCCGCGATAGTGAGAGATCCACGCACCGCGATGAAAAGTGGCCCCCGCTTGCTGCAACGAGAGAAAGCCCTTGCACAGAAACGAAGACCCAACACAGCCAAAAATAAATAAATTAATTAATTAATTAAAAAAAAAAGAATTAAGAACTTATTTTTTTTAATAGTAGATATTATGATGCTTTCCCCAGATGCCCTTTCAGGGATGAAGAAATTATTCCTCCCTAATTTGGGAGTGCCACTGGCAGATAGCCCTTAGCTGTCGACCGTCCCTGGAAATTGTCTTAGCTGGGGAGACCAAGTAAACCATGGCCACACCCTCCCCAGGGCCATCTGAATTCCATGAATGATTGATGTGAGTTATAAAGGCCTGGACTCCTTCCTGAATGAGGACAACTTGGAAAGGCCATTCCAGCTTCAGCCCCCCAAGGGGACATGAGGCCTTAGCTGAGACTGCATTGCAGCTCAAACTTTCTCTCTGTTCATTTCTGCTTTTTTCCCTCTTCCTTTCTCTTCCATAGGTGTTGATTCCAAGAGCACTTCCCAGTGAAATTCCTGCACATTAATCTCTGTTTCAGAGTCAGCTTCTCAGGAACATCAACCAGAGTGGTGCCGGAAGTGGCTTGAGAGAGCTGAAACTAATATTATCAGTTTTAGTGACTCATTCCAGAATTTTATCATCATGGCAGCTAAAAAGTACTTTCTCACGTTAGACTTAAAACTCTCCTGTTTCAACAGTCTCCAAGATATATTAATTGAAAAAAATTAAGATACAGAGTGTTGTATGTTATGAGCTTCCATTTGTGAACAAAAGAGAGAATACGAAAAAGGGAGAATACATTTACATATAGGCTTATACGTGCATAGAATATCTTTGTAAGGAAATACAAGAAACCTGTAATAGAGGTTGCCTCGGAAGTGAAGGTTAGGGGTCTGGGGGCAGGTGACTTACTTTTTACTGTAAACCCTTTGATATTATTCTAATTTCTGTCATGCACTATATGACTTTTTTTTTTTTTAAGGCTGGAAACAAAATAAGACAAAATAGTAATGGCTACTAATTCTGGGTGGTAGGAATATGGGTTTTGTTGTAGCGGTTGTAATTTTCTGTAGTTTTTAAAAATTAAAATTTCTAACACCAAAACTCATCTGTTTAAAGTGATTTCTTCTTGTGGATCTAGAGACCATCCTACTTACTGAAACATTTCATTTATTTGAATGTGTTCGGTGAATGAATGAATGAATGAGAGTTCATCAATTATTACACAAAGAGGGAAATACCCTATCATCGGATACAGGGCCACTGAAATTGGGCCCCCTGCCAGTGACACAAATGTGAAATGTCATGAAGTGCTTGTTAAAGCTGGCTGGATCCTCTCCCTTCTGCTTCCTGTTTGCCGAGCGTGCAGAAGGCAGGGCTTGATGAACTCCTCCACTGATGAGAAGGCCGGACATCAAACCACAGAAGGGGAAGAGCTAGCACAGCTTTGCACTCAGTAGATACTCAGCACACGTTTTTGACTCACTGGTGACTATGTGGACACTATCAATGTATTTGAGTCTCCGGGAAGGGCCTGATGGTTTGCCTCCTGGGACGCATCATGAATTAGTTAAGGTCACAGTGGTGCTGCTTTGCTTGCAGCGGCTCCTGAGGACTAATACATTCCTGAAAACTGGAAAAAGGCCAACTTCATGTCTTTCTGAATGAGGGATGAAAGGGATGACCTTGAAAACTATTAAGCTTGCGGCAATACCCTGAAAAGTAGTGCAATAAATCAGCCAAATATCAATTTAGAAATGCTGAGAAGAGAACAAAGCATAAGGTATGGTTTTATAATAAATGATCCTTGTCTGACTTGTTTAATTTCCTTCTAGGCAGAGGGATAAGCCTGGATGAAGGAAAAGAAACAATAAATTAAACAATTTTTAACCTATCAAAAAATTTCATTTTGTCTTGTATAACAAATTAAAATGAGAAAACTATATTCTAGGCAGATATACTGGTAAGAGGATTAAACTCTAAGAAGAATCATTGTCAACCTTACGACAAATGTGTTCCAAAGGGATTTCAAAGGGATCATGTAGATACTGGCTCTACATTCATTTTAAGGAAGACATATTTTTTGAACACTTACTACTTTCCAGCCTCTGTTCTAGATGCTGGGGACACAATATTGAACAAAGCAGACTAAAATTCTTGCCCCCGTGGAGCTTATATCCTAGGGGGAAATAAAATATATACAGACGCTATGTTAGATAAAATTAAGAGTTAAAAAGTAAAAAAAAAAAGCAGGGATAGGGGATAGGAAGTGTGGGGTAAAGCCTTACAATTTTAGATAGAATAGCTATTGGAAGGCCTTATGGGAAAATGATGTTTGTATAAAGATTTGAATAAGGTGAGAGAGAGTCATGCAGACATTTGGGAAAGAGCACTTTAGATGTGAAAATAGCATGTACAAATGCCCTGAGGCAGGAGCATACTTGGTGTTTTGCATTGAGGCTACAGCAGAGTGAATAGGGGTTGAGGTCAGATCAGGACAATTTATTGACCCTCAGCCCCAACCTCTGAAGTGGAAAGGACCCTCTCCCCACTTCCTGGTCAATGAGGGAGCAAATAGACTGGGCAACTGATTGTTCTTAGGACTTGGAGCCATAAGAGAAAGAATCAAAGCCTTTGGCACAGACATGGTGGCAGTAAGAGCCCCATGGCAGCCGTGTCCACTGTGCAGTGTGTGCAGTGCCAGCAGCAGTGCCCCTCCCGGAGTGTCATAGTGGAGTCACTGTGGATATGCCTTCCACCCAGTCTTCCTTAGGTTCTGTCCATGTTCTGAGTCTAGTTCTCCAACCTTCCTATCTTCTATGAACTAACTGGTAAACCAACAAAAATTCCCTTCTGCTAAAGCTAGCCAGAATCACTTCCTGTGACCTTGGAACTGAAAATACTGATGGACACTCATGAAACTCAGGATTATAGTTCAAAACCTCCTTTAGAGCTGAGGTACTGATTAGTAAAAAGCAGACAGACACAGAGAGAAAACAAATAAACTAATACTAGATTCATTACTACTGCCCACAACTATGGTTTATAGTGGATTAACAACTAACATAAAACAGGTCTGTACAGTAGTTCATGGTTCCAGAGATTGCTGCAATGATATCACCCCTCCCACATGCTCTTCTGCATCGTGACCTTGCCATTCCCCCAACAAGAAGTGGTGTATGTTTCCTCTGTCTTTGAATCTGTGCTGGCTCTGTGAGCTATTTTGACCAATGAAATGTGACAGAAGTGATATGTAATTCCCAAGGCTGGTCTTCCATCTTGGAAGTCAGCTGCCACGTAAGAAGTTTCCTTGCTCTGCTGGAGACCAGTGGAGAGGGGCCTGAAGACACCTTGAACACTCCAGCACCAACCAAACTCCCAGCTGAACACAGTCCCATGAGTGAGCCCAGCCAAAGTTATATGAAGCAGGACCACCAGCTGAGTCCAGCCCAAATTCCTGATCCACAGACACCTGAGCAAATAAAATGGCTGTTATGTTAAGCCTCTTCATCATGGGGCTGTTTGTTACACAGCAATAGATAACCGAAACATACAAATATGGTCACAGTACAAAATTTTAATTAATCAATTGCATGAGGGTTCAGTCAGGAAGTTTACAAAGACAGGTGTGTGTGTGTGTATTTGTGTGTGTGTGTGTGTGTGTATGTGTGTGTGTGTTGGGGGAAGGTCAAAGAGATGTCTAGGGAAATTGAAGGAGGAGGAAGAAGAAAAGGGAAAGCAGTTAACAGAAGGGCTCACCTTTCAGGACCATATTTTAACTTGAGAAGCACTGGAAACCAGTTTATTAAACTGACTTGCGTTCAACTATTGATCATAAAAAACCATTTATCTACCACCCCACCCTTCCGTGGAGAAATTGGTAGAGACATGATTTCACTGGTTTTGCTCACTGATGCATCCCCAGGTGACTGGAAGGGGAACTCATAAGTGCTCACTGAGGACTTGTGGCAGGAAATAAACACACATGGAAACCATAATATAATTAAAAATTCTTACCTAATAAATATCAGAAATGGAATAGAGTAGTTCATCCAATTTAGGGTTTCCAACCTGATGACTGGTGAGATGGGAAGAGGCGGAATGAGTTACTTGGAGAGAGTTCCAGAAACCTATAAAAGAGATATAATACCATTACCAGAGGCTCAAAAGAGTTAGGAAGGCTCACAGTCAAAATAAAGCCAAGGTTTGTGAAAACTATTCATAAAAAGGCTTTAAATCTATATTTTTCAGCAGTCGTTCTCTCTAATTTAGACCTCTGATTTTACTTTCATCTTTTTCTTTTGTTTCATTTTCTTAAATCAGAAAAAGGCCTTCACTTTGGGAAGTATAAAATATACACGTACAGGGACTTCCCTGGTGGTCCAGTGGGTAAGACTCCACGCTCCCAATGAAGGGGGCCTGGGTTCAATCCCTGGTCAGGGAACTAGATCCCACATGCATGCTGCAACTGAGTCCACATGACGCAACTAAGAAGTCTGCATGCTGCAACAAATATCCCACATGCCACAATTAAGACCTAGTGCAACTATAAATAAATTAATAAATAAAGCATTAAAAAAAAAATATATATATACACGTACAGAGATAAAGGAGGTGGAGCACGTCACTGCTTTAGATGAGCTTAGGTCTCTAGGCCCCAAAGCAAGGTTTGGCAGAGGGTGGTGTGGCCCCACTGAGTGTCCTCAGTTGCTTCTGTCTCAGAGGGCCTGGAGGTCCAGCCTTCTTGAAGGGAGATGCATCTCGTATTGAGGCTGGGTCTAAAGCTCAGACATTGTTTAGGCTGAGTATCTTCATAAGACCCACTGTCCTTCTCTTTGAGGAAATGAGCTCCTACAAGCCTTTGGTAAGTTCTAGTAATACTCAATTGGCCCTTTCCAGCCCATCACTGCCCTCTAGCAGATGTAGCATGTGCCATGCCTGAGGGCTCGCCTCATTAATCAACCCTGCCAACCAGCCACATAGGAGGGAGCCACTGGATGGAATGCCCTGTGGCCAAGTGGGACACCAGTCTGTACAGGAGCAGGTATGTACAGGATAAACATACAGAATCCCACACATGTCTGTTCTGTACTGGGCAGTAGACAGGGAACCCACAACTGACCTCAGCCTTTGGAATGAGCATGGTTTGACACTCATGCATTATGCCTTCCTACAAAGACTTATGGTGCTCTGGATGGACACACTGAGTCCTTCCTCTTTTTGTAACTTCTGCTGAATACAACACATTAGCATCCCAAGTAATATTAAAATATTACTGATCATCAAAAGTATAAGAATGATTAAGATTTTTCCCAAGGGGAATCCCAGAATGCTCCTTTGTCCAAATGACCTTGGCAGAAACTGCAAAGCTTACACATGTGCTGCCTGCTCCATTAAAATGAACTCATACTCTGCTATGTCGTCCAACATTCTTATGGAGAAATGCCCAGAAATGAACTCATAAAGTTAAATAACTTTTTCAGGTCATTGATTTGTGGTTTAACCTTAATGTATTCTTTAGCAAATGTCATGTATTGATGGGCCCACAGATGGAAAGTTTCTTGAAATAAAGTATAAAGTCAAAATGTTAAAAGAAATACATTGAATAGTATAGCATCATGTCTAGATTAAATGTGCATTGTTATCGTAGAAAACAAACTCATGTTTACCAAAGGGAAAGCAGGGGAGGGATAAATTGGGAGTATGGGATTAACAGGTGCATATGACTATAAATAAAATAGATAAACAAGGATTTACTGTATAGCACAGGGAACTATATTCATTATCTTATAATAAACTATAATGGAAAAAAATGAAAAAGTGTATATATATATAGAGAGAGAGATATATAGATATGTGTGTAACCGAATCACTTTGCTGTACACCTGAAACAAATACAGGATTGTAAATCAACTATACTTCAATACAAAAAAATAAATTTAAAACATTTGTAATGTGCACCATTATAGGTGTTACAAAAAAAGACTAGAAGCAACTCAAACGTCTATCAATAAAGGTTTAGTTAAGTAAATTATGATGCATTCACATACTGGAATATTGTTCAGCTGTACAAAGGAATGAGGAAACAAGTTATGAACAGGTAAGGAAAGGTTTCCAAAACCTGTTAAGTAAAAAAAAAAACAAAACACAGTTCAAAAAAGTATGGCATGCTTTGGTAAAGAAGTGAGAAATATAAGAATGTATATTTGAAATTTGCTTGTATTTGCACTAAACACTTCTGGAACTAAGTATATGTAAGAAATTAAGAAGAGTGGTTACATATGGAGGGTAGGAACTGGGTTAATGGAAACATTGGTTGGATGAGGGGAGACATTTCACTATATAACTTTTTATACGTTTTGGTTTTGACTCATGAGGACGTATTACCTATTCAGAAAGTTAAATTAGAAAAAAAAAATCCCTAAAAGTGTGTAACAGCAAAACTTGAGTAACTCAGGTCCTACTCAGGGAATCTGCGGTGAGTTGAACATATTAAAGGCAGGGGTGGTGAGTTTTGTCTTCATTCCATGGGGAGGAGGGAAGTGCAGAGATGCTGGAAGAGAAACAGACGTTTCTCCCAAGACTCCAGCTCTTGTAGCGGATGAGTGGGGAGAGAAGAGGAACATGACTGTATCTTGGTCCTAGCTTTATCCAGGTCTTCTGCAGGAAGTCCAGTACACATGCAAGTTTTTAACAAAAGCCTAAAACCATTGGAGACATGCATTCAACAAACATGAAGTACCTACTATGGGCATATAGACATTAATAACAGTCAACTCTAGTCCTTAAAAGAATCATGATCCAGGAGTCAGGGGACAGGAAAGTAAAGTGGTGTGAGACAGCATGAGAGGCGTATCCTCCAGCCTAGGAAGACATGCACGTGTGCGGATGGGGAGAGGTGTGGGTGTAGGTGTCAGGATTGCCCCAGCAGGAGAGAGGTGAGCTGAGTTCTAAAAGACTACCAGGAGTTAAGTGAAGAGGAAGATGGGAGGGGATTCAGAGAGAGAGCTTGTGAGGTGCAGAATCACAGAGGAACGATTCTCCCAGCTCATGATATGGGGGCAGGGGGTGAGAGGGAAGGAAATGGCGATGATAATGCTGGAGAGGAGACAGAGACCAGATTTTGAAGGGCTTTGAATGCTGGGCTAAGGTTCAGATTCTGGAGTAAAGGCTAAGGGGACTGACATATTAGGTTTGGGTTGTGGAGAGAGTTCCGCTGCCACTAAAGACGGAGATGGAATACTTTGCCTGGGAATTACTGCTTGTGATGGTTGTTGTCCTAAAAGGTACAATTGCCTTACTAGGTTCTGGTAATATGTACAGTATTTGCTACTATCATTTTTTGTGGTACGCGGGCCTCTCACTGTTGTGGCCTCTCCCGTTGCGGAGCACAGGCTCCGGACGCGCAGGCTCAGCGGCCATGGCTCACGGGCCCAGCCGTTCCGCGGCACGAACCCGTGTCCCCTGCATCGGCAGGCGAGCTCTCAACCACTGCGCCACCAGGGAAGCCCATGCTACTATCATTTTTGAGAGTTAAAACAAAGCAATATGGTCTCAGTCAGAGTGCTAACAGGAAACAGATGGCACATTCAAAGGATGATTCTAGGAGGGTTTATTTACAGAGGGACAACACACAGGTGTGGGTGTAGGCTAGGTGTGGGCAAGGGATGCCATGCTGACCTGGGTCTCATAGCAGTGTGGCTGACAACACATGCCTAGGCCTGTTATGGACTAAATGTTTGTGACCTCCCTACCCCTCTGCAGCCCTTAACCTCCCAGTGTGATGGCATCAAAGAGGTAATTAGGCCTTTGGGAGGTAATTAGGTTTAGATGAGGTTATGCAGGTGGGGTCCCCATGATGGGATTACTGGTTTTATGAGAAGGGACCAGAGAGTTTCTCTCTCTCTCTCTCTCTCTCTCTCTTTCCTCACCATGTGAGGAGGATAAGGCAAGTAGGCAGCTGTCTGCAAGCCAGGAAGTTGGCTTTCACCAGAAGCTCACCATGCTGGCACCCTGATCTCAGACTTCCCAGCTTCTAGACTATGAGAAATAAATGTCTGTTGTTGAAGCCACCCAGTCTATGGTACTTTGTTGCGGCAGCCGAAGCTGACTAAGCTGGGATGACCAATGCAAAGCCCACGTGGACGCGGGCAGGGAACTGCTACTTGAATCCGGAAGCAGTGAGACAGTCATGTGAAACAGCCAGATTGAGAGGAGTAATGAACTTCGGATAGGACCTCACAGGGAGCAAACCAGGGCCAGAAATATCCTGACCTCCCTACCCTCGCTCCCACTCATCTCCCAGGCACTCAGAGGGCCGAGAGGCCCAGAGATGGAAGTCAGTCTTCAGGGACTGAAAGCAGGGTACGGAAGGATGGAGCATGGGTTTAAAGGGGCAAATGACAGAGGCTCCGCACAAACATTATAATTAAATTTCCCTTAACTTGTCCCTTCTTGTGTGTCTCCTCCCTCCCCCAAAAAAGTAAGAGGGAAGAATTTTGCTAGGCAAGTGTATGACTTAGAAAAGGCTAACTACTGCAACAGACTGACCCTAAAATATATCATGTCTGAAATACCATAGAGTTATTTCTTGTTCACAGAACAGGACTGGGTAAACTGCGTGGGTCAGTGGGGCTCCTCCTTGTGTATCATTTGGGCAGCCGAGCTGATAGAGGCTCTGCTGTCTTTAACGGGTGGCTTCCAAGGTGGTCCTGGGGTCATCTGCCTTCCAGACAGCTGCAAGGGGCAAAGAGCAAGAAGGGTCAGCACGGGTTTTTCGCGGATCAGGCCTGGCAGTGGCACACACCAGTTTAACTCCTCCCACTGACTGGGACTCAGTCACAGGGCTACTCCTGTCGGCAAGAGGGGAGCTGGGCCATGTGGTCTAGCCACGTACCCAAGAAGAAGAGGAGAAGCAGTTAGCTTCTCTGCCATAGAATGGAAATGATGTCCTTTTGCAGAACTGGTTTGTACTAAAATATTTTTTAATTGAAAAAAATTAAAAAAAATTTTTCTAATTCTAAAATCAAGACTAAACTTTTGATAGAACCACACTATTCAAAACAGTTTTATAAAGTTTCTGTCTAGCTCCTAACAGTGAGAATTGTAAAGTGTAGTGCAGTGCATGGACCAAATCACTGCAGTTCTGAATTAGCCAACAATGTCAAATTTTAATTGCAAAATGTATAGCTCCTTCATTTTATTTTCCTTACAGAGAATTCTCTCTCTGCTTCCAATTTATACCTCTTGTTTGATGGTCATCATCCTCCCATGACGTATGTGATTGAGCCCAGTGAAGTTCTTGAAATTTGCTAAGAGCACATCAGGAATATACACTGCCAAGAATCACAGACATTCAGTGCTCACTTCGGCAGCACATACACCAGAATTGGAACGACACAGAGAAGATTAGCATGGCCCCTGCGCAAGGATGACACAAAAATTTGTGAAGCGTTTAAAAAAAAAAAAAAAGAAGAATCACAGACATTCATAATATAAGACAAATAAACAATTCTGTTCAGATGGCCTGGTATTACAGTTATAGTATAGTAATATAGTCCATCCTGGAGCCATTAACAAAATTAATCATCTCTATGACTTTTACTGTCTGAGGTCTCCTCTTTAAGCTCCTCGCGGGTCCCTGGCATGGCAATTCACTCCTTTCATGTGGGCTGCTGTGTGCTATTACTGTACCCATCGTAGTGAATCATGCATACTCAGCTACAAGTCTGTAACCATCTTGAGAGCAGATTCCCTGCCTCATTGCTTTTGTCCTTAGCCTCTAACACATTACAAGGCACATGCAGGCAATACATTTGAATGAAAGAAAGAAGAAATGAATATCAATGACTGCAGTTTTATTTTGGATCTCCCAAAATGCTTACTTATGGACAGACACAATGATCACTATCCTTAAATTTAACGTGCATGCATAAGCCTGTCTCAGCTCTCTGTATGGAAAAAAAAACACCCAAAACAAAAAATGGCTGGGGTTACTTTTCTTTTTTAAAGAGAATCCAGTGGTAACAATCATCCAGCGTGCCCTCACTTTTATCTAACCGTATTGTGGAAGGTGTAAACATACCCGAACAGTCCAAAGCTACAACAAAGAAATTAAATAAGTGGAGGAAGACAAATTTGACTTGCCAACAGATTTCAGGCAGCGGCAATGTAACAAAGCACCAAAATCTCACAACTGGTATTAGTAACATCAGTGTCCTTTTAAACAATATTTTTAAATTCAGTATGCTTGATATACAAAGAAAGCTGTACATATTTACCTGGATGAGTTTGAAAGTAAGTATACGGCCATGAATACATGAATACCACAATAAACATTGCCATAAACATAACTATCACCTCTAAACATCTCCTCCTCCCCTCTTTTTTGTGATAAGAACATTTAATACAAGATCTACATTCTTAACAAGTTTTGGAATATGCAGAACAGTATTATTAACTATATGTACTATAGTGTAGAGTGGATTTTCTAGAACTTACTCATCTTGCGTAACTGAAACTATGTACCCTTCGGCCAACACCTCCCGATTCTCCCTCCTCTCCACCGCCCCCCATAACCGCTGTTTTGTTTTTTTTTTTTTTTTTGCGGTACGCGGGCCTCTCACCATTGTGGCCTCTCCCGTTGCGGAGCACAGGCTCCGGACGCGCAGGCTCAGCGGCCATGGCTCATGGGCCCAGCCGCTCCGCGGCATGCAGAATCCTCCCGGACTGGGACACAAACCCGCGTCCCCTGCACCGGCAAGCCGACTGTCAACCACTGAGCCACCAGGGAAGCCCTCGATCGCTGTTTTTTATGTAAACAAATGAATAGTTTGATAGTTGTTTGTTTTTGATTAAGCAATTGTTGGCTAAAAGGTACTCTTACATAACTGTGAAAACTACATCCTAGTTTATAGAAGCAATAGGAATACTATGCTATTTTTTTCTTAACGGTGTGTTTGTATGTTAGGGAAAGGAAGGTGCAAGATAAAACCTCAAGTAGCACAAAAGGGTATATACTTCAAAATGTCTCCTTCAGTAGAGGCAACAAATGATACCATTTCTTATATATCCCGAAGTTAGAATTCTAAGCATATATAATAAGCGAGTTGTTTTTAAAAAGTTTTATATGTAGTTGGCAATATGATTTTAAAGGGTTTTTATTTGGCATGTAAGTTATGAAAAATGATCTGAGTCATACATTTTTATGTAAGTCTTGGAGATGATTCTTCTTAATCACTTATAATCAGAGGCCCAAGGAAGAGGGTCTCAGAGAAGTGCTTAAATCCTGTATTAGTTTCCTAGGGCTGCCCTAACAAATGACCACAAACTGGGTGGCATTAACCAATAGAAATGTATTCTCCCATGGTTGTGGAGGCTCGAGAAGTCTGCAATGAAGGTGTTGGCAGGGCTGCGCTCCCTCTGAAGGACCAAAGGGAAAATCCTGCCTTTCTCCTTCTGGCTTCTGGTGGCTTCGGGCGTTCCTTGGCTTACGGCAGCATAAATACAGTCTCTGCCTCTGTCTTCACTTGGCCTTCTTCTCCCTGTGTCTTTGTGCTTCAGATCTCCCTTTCCTCTTATAAGGACACCAGCCGTTGAATTTAGGGCCCACCCTAACTCCAGGATGATCTCATCTTGAGATCTTTAATGTAATTGCATCTGGAGAGACCTTATTGTCAAATAAGGTCACATTCACAGGTAGTAGGGATTAGTACTCGGACATATCTTTTTTTGTGACATAATTTAACCTATTACAAATTCCCATGGGTAGATAAGCCACTGGTTCCTTTCTGACCTGCCATCCGGCACCTGGGATTCCTCTAGACCCAAGGGGCTGGGTTGGATGGATAGTTGACTCAAGACATGAACCAGGTCTCCATCTGGAAGACATTAAAGACAGGGAACCCTTTTCTGGGATTCCCTTCTCCCCTTTCTCCTCTCTCCCTACAAGTATTTACTGAATGCTTACTATATGCCAGTCATAATTCTAGAGTACTGGGGATTTAACAGCAAGCAAAGCAAAGTTCCTACACTTACCAAGCTAATATTCTAGTGGGAAGACAAATTATAAACAAATAAAACCTAACATGTCAGATGATGAGGGCTATGAAAAATAAACAGAAGAAGGGAACAGGGAATTATGCTGTTTTAGACAGGAAGGTCATAGGAAGCCTCTATGATGAGCAGAGACCTGAATGAGAGAAGGAGTCAGCATTTCAGTGACACCCCCCCACCCCCCCAGCCACAGCAGATGTAATGGGTGCAAAGTTCTTGTGATGGTTACAAAAAATATGTCCATGAATGCTTGGTGCTCTTTAAGAGGTAGAGCTTGACTCCCCTCTCCTGGAGTGTATGCTGAATTTGAAATAAACAGAATATGGTAAAACTGATGATACGTTACTTCTGAGATTAGGTTTTAAAAAGATTACAGCTTCCACTCTGGGTGCTCATTTTCTCTCAGATCACTCTCCCTGGGGAAGCAAGCTGCCAGGAGAGCTGCCCTCTGCTCTACAGAGAGGCTCACGCAGCAAGAAATTGAGGGCTGTGTCTGGCCAGCAGTCAGGGAGGAAAGGAAGCCCTCAGTCCCCAAATCCACGAGGACCTGAGGCTTGCCAACAACCTCGTGAATGAGCTTAGAAGTAGCCCCTCCCCCAGTTGAGCCTTCAGATGACACTGGAGCCACAGACAAAAGCTTGACAGCAACCTTATCAGAGACCTTGATTCAGAACCCCCCCCCACTGGCTTTCTGACCCTCAAAAACTGAGAAATAATAAAGCTTTGTTATTTCAAGATGCTAAGCGTTGGGATAATTTGTTATGCAGAAAAGTATAATTCATTAAGGCCCCAAGGCTGCAGCTTGCTTGCCGAGTTGGAACGTGGCTGGAACAAAGTGAACAGGAGGGAGCATGGTAGGTGATGAGGTCAGAGAGCAAACAGGGAGCCAGCTCCCATGGAGAGCAACAGTAACACTCTGGCTTCTAAGCTGAATGAGGTAAGGATCCAGAGTACAGAGTTTTGAGTAGCTGAGTGACATGATGAAAGGACAGGCTTGACGGGACAGACTGTACAGGGGAGTGTAGAATGTGGGAGACCAACTGGAAGCCTACTGTCATAGGTGACTGCTTGGATTAGAGGAGAGGACCTGGGATATAGAGGTAGTGGTGACAGTGCTGAGAGGGGACTGGACTCCAGATAGATTCTGATGGTGGAACCAGTCATGGAGGAAAGAATGGCAGAAACATTTCTGAAGAGGCTGCCCTCTTTGCTAGAATTAGGATAATTTTATGAAAGTTTAGGGAAAAAGATGAAGTAATAAAATTGGTTTCCAAAGCATCTGGCAGCCTGTCCTTTTGGCTTCTTGCAGAGCCTCTTGTCCTCACATGTATCTTCATGTTCTTTTTCCTTTCCCCTTTTACCTACTAAAATCTCTCCCAGGGAAAAATCTATGGAACCTGTCCCAAGTAAGGTATAAATAATTGATGAGACAAAAATCAATAGCATTTCTTTACACTAGCAATAATAAACTAGAAAATACATAATAGAAAAATAAGACATATTTCACAGCAGCAACAGACTATTAGAATATCTAGGAATTAACAAAGAATACACTAGAGCTCTGTAAGAAAAAATTTTAAACTCTATTAAAAGACATAAAATATCCGAATAAATGAAGAGGTATTCCACACTCATGCACAGAATGGCATAATATGAAAATGCAGGTTCTCTCCAAATTAATCTATAAATTAAATTCAATCTCTGTCAAAATGGCAGGGTTGGCTTGTTTGTTTTTTGAGAAACACTGAAAATTTATCCTAAAATTTATTTGGAAACACAAGTCCATGATTTAGCTAAGTCTACCTTGAGAAAGAAAGGCAAAGAGTATTTAAGAATACTACTAAGCTATATGATTCAAACGTTATGGTACTGGTTCAAGAACAGACAAAATGGACAACTGGAACAGAATGACAGAACTCAGAGATAGAACTGTGTTTAGATTGGAACTTGGTCCCCACATATAAGTCTGGGAAAGGATGGACTGTTTACTAGATAGGAAAACTGGCTCACTATATTGAGAAAAATTAAACCAAATCCCTATCAATTACATAAACAAATGTTGGCTCCAAAAGGGTTAAAGACATATGTTCAAAGCTATCATGAAGCTAATAGAAAAATATATATATATACTTGTGACCTATGCGTGGGAAAGGACTTCTTAAAATGCACAAACCATGAGTGGAAACAAGATTTTCTTGACATTGTTGAGGTTGCCCTTTCTGCTCACCGTGGCAGCTGTTGAGTGCTGGGCCTCCAGGGTCACCCATTAAGACAATTTTATCTGAGCCAACCTGATAGCTCTTCAGAGTTGTCCACTCTGCTGATGGGTAAACTCACTCCCAGAGACACAGGCAATTCCCTCAATCCCTTACCTGAGACACTGTGCAAATGGAGTCCCATTCCTCTCACTTCCTGGAAACCTGTAAAAGCTACCCTTTCCCAGCTACCCAAGTTTGGGGAAATGCCTAGTTCTTTTTTTTTATAAACTTATCTATTTATTTATTTTTATTTTTGGCTGCGCTGGGTCTTCTTTGCTGCGCACGGGCTTTCTCTAGTCGCAGTGAGTGGGGGTTACTCTTCGTTGCGGTGCGTGGGCTTCTCATTGCGGTGGCTTCTCTTGTTGTGGAGCACGGGCTCTAGGTGTGCGGGCTTCAGTAGTTGTGGCTTGCGGGCCCAGTAGTTGTGCATGGGCTCAGTAGTTGTGGCTTGCGGGCTCAGTAGTTGTGGCTCGTGGGCCCAGTAGTTGTGCATGGGCTCAGTAGTTGTGGCTTGCGGGCTCAGTAGTTGTGGCTCGTGGGCCCAGTAGTTGTGCATGGGCTCAGTAGTTGTGGCTCACAGGCTCTAGAGCTCAGGCTCAGTAGTTGTGGTGCACAGGCTCAGTTGCTCCACAGCACGTGGGATCTTCCTGGACCAGGGCTCAAACCCGTGTCCCCTGCATTGGCAGGTGGATTCTTAACCACTGTGCCACCAGGGAAGCCCCGAAATGCCTAGTTCTAAGCTCAGCCTTATCCCATCCTCCCCCACACTCACTTAGATCAATCCTCCGTGCTGGGCTTGAAGTACAAAAACTCTCTCCTTTTCTCTGGGAGAAGAAGAGTAGTAAGGACCACTCAGACACAATATACAACAAATTTAGCACAAACAACACAATGAGTAATTGAGGAAGAAAAACCCTGATGTAACATTTCCTCCTGCACTCCACCATAGTTACAGGTTCTGAAAATTCAGAGAAGTCTTTACTTATTCAGCACCTCCCCTTATATACTCAGAGTGCTATTCTGATTTCAGTTTTTATACCTGGGGCATCCTACGGGGCTTTTGGAATTACTCTGAGATTTGGAAATGAACATTGGAGTTTTTGTGCCTGGCACTCATTCTTAAGTTGCAGGTCCTATACAAAGACATGGACAAGGAGAACCCAATCTCTGCCTCAAGCACCCCACACCCCCCAGTGCGGGTGACTGGCATATAGAGAGAAAAATACAGTGGGAAGTGGGAAGTCTAAGGAGGCCTGTACACGTGTAATGCTGTGGGATGCCCCCTGCTTCCTTGAGTATGACAATTACTGCAAAGCTGAGCTTCCTTTGCTGCTCTGTGTTTTGAAGCTGATCATACATTTCGATAGTTTAAAATTCTGATTGAACTAGTACAGCTCATGAAGGTAATTGAACTCCAGTTAGTTTTGAACATCCTCAAAAATAAGTGAAAAGGCTAAAACAATAAAAATACAAGATATATGTTTGACCAAACTAGGCAACTTCTTTAATTCTGTACTAATTAGGAAGCTTTTGACTGCAAGTAGCAGAAAGTCTGACTCAGACTGGCTTAAAAAATAGGGAAATTTATTAAGTCATATAACAGGAACTCCAAAGATATGTCAGGCTGGACAATATCATCAGTCACCCAGATTTTTTCTGACTCTTTTTGCTGTTGTCCATAGGATTCATCTGAAGGCTGGTTCCCCTTGTGTTCCTCTTGTGGCTGCCCATAGCAATTTGGGCTACCTGATCTCTTGTTCACATCCTCTAGGTGAGAAAGTCATAAAAGTCCTGATGGGCCAACTTAGTTCACATGCCTGCCTCTGGATCAATAACTGTCACCAAAGGGATTGCCACGTGCTATTTGGCTCAAACCTCGGCCACTGAACCAAACACAGGTGAAGAAGGGGGAAGAATTACTGAAATCGGTTTAGGTCAACCACAGCCCATTTCTTGACTGAGAATCGAGGGATGGAGCCATCTTCACCCCAATCTCCTGGGCTGTGTGTGGGCATGTTGGATGCTTGAAAAAAGTTGGGGTTTTATTAGAAGGAGAGAAAAGGGGAATGGTACTGAATGGGCAACCAAAGTGAAACTACAAGCCCTGATCAAAGAAGAAGTGATGCCAGATGCAGTGAGGATCAGTGAGGGCTGGTGCAGGTGCCAGGCAGAGGCCCTTTAGTGTGGATCCCAGACAGATTCCTCCGTGTGGCGTGCCTACGCCACGAGGGAGAATTCCACACTCCCTTGTCAGAGAGGGATGCAAACAGGCTGGCTTAGGCAGCTGCAGGAGTGCCCAGGTGGCACTGAGGAGTGGCAGGGTTGGGAGGGGTAAAAGAAGAAACACATACCCTTGCTGTATTTGCTGGAAACAGCCTGTCAGTGAAATAAGGTAGGAAAAAAATACCTATAAATTGTGAATAGTCCCGCAGCTGTTGATCGGTACTGACTGGGGATCAGAAAGGGCTAAAGCATCACACACACGCACACACACATGCGCGCACACGTACAACTTTGTGTTACAAGGAACAGGGAAGAATTTTTGCCAGCTGGCAACACCGGTTCAGTTCCTCCTTCACTCAAACCTCCTATAAATTATTCTTCCAGGAATACTCATCTTATGTCTGACTCTGCCACTTACTACCTGCACGCTCTCGGAAAGTTATTTAACCTCTCGGTACTTCATTCTGCTCTTAGGTAAAATAAGGGTAACAATAGTACTCACCCTCATCGGGCTGTTAAATAAGGGTTAAATAAGTTAATATGTGTAAAGCACTTAGAAAAGTACACGATGTAAGTGATAATGATGAAGGCGGTGACTAAAAGAGGAGTAATAAAAAATAAACGATATGTATTTATAAAGAAAAGAGCAGGAAAAAACAAATGCACGAAATAGAATATTGCTGTTGAGCTATGGAAATTTTGAACAAACCCAAACCTGTGAGTTGCTATGGACAGTGACTCCTTTGCACACCCCAGTTTTCTCCCTTTCTGAATGGGAGTGGCTCTGGCTGTCATCCTTTGCCATCCCACCTCTGTATGTCGGGTATTTGGGCAGATGACTTGTCTCATTAGTCTCACAGGTTCACAGGCAGAGGAATTGTGCTCTGGGGGCTGGACTTAATGAACCACACCTGAGGTGCTTCAGCCCCACCTGGGACTGATTTAGATGTTGAGATTCTGGACCTCAAAGTGATGCTGTAATGCGATGAGACTTCTAGAGAACTTTAAAAGGTGGGTGCATTTTGCATGTGGGAGGGACACCAATCACTGGGGCCCAGAAGCAGACAGACTCTAGGTTGGCACCCAATGAATCCCTTGTGTAATCCTCTCCCCTTGCATGTGAGTGGGGCCTGTGGCTTTCTTCTAACCAACAGGTTACGGCATGGCTGATGGAATGTGGCTTCTGTATATTGTACGTCCACCTTGCTAGTGGACTCTGCTGACATTGCCCCTTGCTGGCACTGATGAAGATTCCTGCCATAGGAGCGGCCCACGTGGCAAGAAACTTAGAGTGGCCTCCTCCAGCCAGCCAGCAAGAAGCTGAGGCCCTCAATGTGACATCCCCTCAATGAACTGAATCCTGCCAACAGCCACGTGAGCTTGGAAGCAAATCCTTCCTCAGGCCAGCCTCAGATGAGACCCCAGCCCTGGCTGACACTTTGCAGCTTTGTGAGAGACCCTGAAGCAGAAGACCCAGGTAAACGTGTGCCTGGATTTCTGACCCACAGAAACTGTGTGGTAATAAATGTGTGTTATTTTGTTCCTAAATTTCTCGTGATTTTTTATGTAGCAATAAAAAACTGCACAAATTTATATGGAAACTTAGTTTCTGATAAAGGTAGCATGGGTGAGGATTGGATTATTCAGTAAATGGTGTTGGAACAACTGGATAGGCACCTGAGGAAGTTATAGATGGAGGCCTACTTATCCTGCCACTACAATAAATCCCAGCTGGATCAGATTAAAATGCTAAATATAGAATAACAAATCTTCAAGGAAATGATATGGGGGGAAATTTTGTCATTTCAGGGGACATACAATCTAAATGCTAAACTTTCTGGATGCCAAGAATAAAAAGATAACTTCAACAACATAAAACTAAAGAGAGTTCAGTATGAAATAAACAATGTAAGTACAAAGGGAAGAGAAAAATCAAGTGGAAAAAAATTGTCCTGTATATACATTGACAAAGGACTATTTTCCTTAACATACAGAGTCCAGTGAATCAGAACAAATGATGCCATAGAGAATGGGCAGAGAACATAGTTCACAGAACAGAAAATGCCAGCAGCTTTCAAACATAGGTAAAGATGCTCAGCCTCATTTGTTAAAGAAGAAACTAAATTAAAATTACAACGAGATACCATTTTTTAACTTATCAATTGGCAAACGTAAAAAAGTTGAATAGGGGAAACTCTCATGGATGTGCATATACATTTGTATAATCTCTATGGAGGGAAATTTGACAAAATATCTATCAAAATGTCAAAATGCGACATCCCACCTCTAGAAATCTGACCTACATGTATACCTGCACATGATATATGTTCAAAGATATTCAATGAAGCACAGTTTGGAATAGGGAAAGATTGAAAATAACCAACATGCGTATTAACAGGCTATTGTTTAAATATCTAGTTAAAAATCAACAAATGAACAGGGGAGTTCTATTTGTACTGATATGAAACAGTTTTCTAAGTTTATTAAAAACAAAGAATGGAACATTGTGTAACATATACTCTTTGTACAAAAACGTACATATACCAGACATGCTTGTACATGCAAAAAACACTTCTCGAAAAATATGCAAAAAACAAATAACAGTGCTTGCTTCCAGGATGGAGAACTAGGTGACTGGGGTGAACACAAGTGAGAGGGGCATTTACTTCTTATTTTACAGTTTTTCAAATATTTTGCATGGATATTACGAATGTATTCTCTATTCATAATTATCAATAAAAACACTTAAAAGAGGGTAGTGTTTTGACACCAAAGGCTCTCTCCAGGACTTAAAAGGGAGGAGTGCTTTCAGGCAGGAAGAAAGAGCCAGTGAATGCCCCCTCTGTTGGCATTAAAGGAGAGCACGCCTACTGCATTTTTAAAGAGCTTCTTAAAATAGAGTACTGCAAAGCTCAGTGGGCTCAGCCCTTTCTGGTTGTTGGTTAGAGAACTGTCAGGATCATTTTCCTCCAGCTAACTTGCAATCCTCTATATTCCAGGTTGTTTTTCCTGTGAAAATGTTTGGGGCTTAGAGGATGTGTCTGTTAAGAGCCCACAGCTCCATGCAGAGCAGGCGAGGAGGCTTCAGAGGAGTGGTCCCTACACAGCTTTTCCCTGGTTGTTTTCTTTCTTCATTTCAGCCAGTGCTGCCGCTCCTCTTTCCCGGTCTAGCCTTTGACACAAGCTCTGCAGTTGCTGCCACCGACCCCTCCTCCCTCGTTCCCTCTCTCAGTCTGGAACAACCCTTGCTGGCACCTCTGCAGCTGTGACTCATTGCAAATGCTTTGCATTCCGGGAGGTTCTGCAGGATTTTGGGTCTCCCCTGCTGCTCGAAGCATTAGGCAAGTTGAAAGGGAGGAGCAAAAGAGGTCCCGCAGCTGCCAAAACATTGCAAGGATGAGGGGAAAAATTGTTAGGGAAACTGCAAACGTTTTGTGAGAGCAGGACCCTGGCCAGCCGCTCCCTGGCGTGGGCCTGCTGGTAATTTGATCAGGGCTGGGGGAAGCCATAGAGGCCGAGTTGTAGGGAGTGGTTGTCGAAGACCCGGTGAGGCCCAATCACACATGCAAAAGCACCACAGGCCATCTGGAGACCACCTCCATCTGCCCAGGAAGGACCTGGGTTGAAGCCACTCTGGAAAGCGGAAGTGTGTGTCTCATCCAGAAATGTTTGCTTCAAATATGTTTACCTTTAATTCACTGGAGTTACTATGTTAGCTTATTTCTCCTACCCACCACCTACAACTGTACACAACTTATGTTTATATTCAGGTTAACTGATAGCTACTTTTAAAACAGTTGTGTTCCTTTGTTTTTCTTCCTTAAAGCTATGGAACCCTGTGTTGAAGTCTTTGTGTAAAAGAAAGAAATTCTAAACTGCCCAGATTAATTAAAAAGACATGGGTGGGGGCTTCCCTGGTGGCGCAGTGGTTGAAAGTCCGCCTGCCGATGCAGGGGACACGGGTTCGTGCCCCGGTCCGGGAAGATCCCACATGCCGCGGAGTGGCTGGGCCCGTGAGCCATGGCCGCTGAGCCTGTGCGTCCGGAATCTGTGCTCCACAACGGGAGAGGCCACAACAGTGAGAGGCCCACATACCGCAAAAAAAAAAAAAAGACATGGGTGGGAGCTGGGGGAGGGGAAAGCCTTCCCCAGTGACCTTTACCTTCATTTCTTCCCTGCTCCTCTATGCAGGCTCCAACAGGGCATAATTTAAACAAATCTTTTAAATAAACTTCATCAAGGTAAATTTGCATACAATAAAATACACCCATTTTAAGTGTACAGTTTGATAAGTTTTGGCAAATTGTATATACCAGTGTAAGGTATAATTTGAAACCATTGGCTTAGTAGATATGAACACAGTGAAATAAATGTACATTTTTTAAAGGGGAGATAAACTGTATTTAATATTCACCTGTATCGTCCTAACCCCACGGGTGTAACATCATCTCATGTTAAGTCTCCTTTACTATCAAACAAATAATAGTATTTGATTTAGTTTTACTTGTATTTCATAGATGAAAACAACTTGGATTTCTTAGAAAACAAAATTTAAGTGCAAAGAATTGTTGAATTTCCAATAACTTTTTCTTCTTTATAAGAAATATTAGCTCCTAAAAGATCTCTTTAAGATTAAGAAGAGAGGGACTTCCCCGGCAGTCCAGTGGTTGAGACTCCACCTTCCAATGCAGGAGGCATGGGTTCAATCCCTGGTCGGGGAACTAAGATCCCACATGCCACGGGGTGCAGCCAAAAAAAACTTAAAAAAAAAAAAAAAGATTAAGAAGAGATTTTGGAAGTCACTAAGCGTGTTTGAGTCACGTGTTTCAAATTCATACATTAGTCGACCCCTTCTATGAAAGATGGGGATAACATGGTCCCCCATCTTCACACCCTCTCTCCCCAACTTTTATAGTACTATCTTTATATGTTTGCAACAGTAATGTTCTCTTCAGTGGCAGTGCAACAGTTTGTACTGGTCTATATTTAAATAGATTTGGTGTTCACTGAAAGCCCTTTATATGGTTTCTCTGTTCCTTTTTTTCTTAAATTTGTCTCTTAAATCCTAGGATATCACCAAGTAGTTTTTTTGAGAGGCTCATGGGTGCTGTGTTTCCTGATTTTTTGCATGTTTAGGAAAGTCCATTTTGCCTATGTACTGGAATGACAATTTATTTGGATAAGACACTCTTGGTTAACGTTAATTTAGTCATTGTTCCTGTTTTCTGACATTAAATTCTGAGGTCAGTTCGTCCCCTGCAGATAATTTGATATTGTTTGTCTGAATGCCCAAAGAATTCTTTCTTACTTTTGAGTTTCAGTAGGTAAGTCATGATATGTCTCGGTATTGAATGTTCCATGTTGAAGTTTTTTGAAACACAATGTATTTTTTAATTCTGCAGATTCACTTTCCTTTGTTTCAGGGGTATTCTCTTGAATATTTTTGTTTAATTTGATGGGTTTACTATATGAGGGCCATCATTTGTGATTATATTAGATAATCTTTAGTCTCCATTACCTTCCTTCTTTCTACTTACTTTAGTCTTGGGTTTTTTTAATCTGTATTTACTGTGATTACTTCGAACTTTTGCTCTGTTAGTAAATCAAGTTTTAGCTATTTCTACTCTGTTCCTTGTTGTTTTACTTTTATTAGTTTTATAATTATGTTGTTTTGTCCTTATTTTCTTTCACCTCATCCTGCTTTTTTCTTTTTTCATCACAGGGTATGTGAGCTCTTGTTTTATTTAATGCATGTTCTTAAAATGGTTTGTGGTGGAAAGCATTTGTAGGCAATTCCCTTGTTCCTAGGGCTCTTCTAAATTGTGTCCTTTAGCTACCATGTTTATGTTCTTTTCTTTCTGTGAATTGTTGGAAAAGCAAGTATGTTTATAAAATTGTTTTGCAATTTTTGTTTTCATTTTGCTCACATTCCATCTAGATTTTATACTTTCTATTTGCTTTGAATGAGGATTCTTTTCCCTCTGTAAACTTCTGAAACCAGTTTGCTGCACTTTGTTTCCCTCTCTATACCTCTCTATATGGTTTGAGGGCTGGAAAGTTTGTGTCTTCACACTGTGTTGTCTGTGACTTGAGGTGATGGTAGTGGATAGAGGAGATAGACATCAACTGAGGCAATTCTCAGTCTTAGAATATTTGAGCTCTGCTTTTCTGAAATGTTGTTAAGTATCCTGTACCAGCTTTCTTTCACCCAGCTGGAGGTTGCATTCTCTTCTTGGGGGTGTGGGGAGGAATACTTTTGAGTTTAGGTTTGGACAACTATTTCCTGAAGATATACGTGTGGTCCTCAAACCAGAGGGAAGCCTGGTCTCAATGCTTACTTTTGACCCTATCCTGTGCAATCCTTTGACTGAGTCTGGAGAAACACAAAGGATTAGCTTAGAAAATGTGTAGCAGCAGAAACCTGGTAATGAAAACTAATTAACTGCATGATAGCACCATTACTTGAAAGATATTAACTTTAAGTTTGAACCCAAATTAACAAAATGAAAATTTATACCCAGCAAGGCTCTCATTCAGATTTGGGGAAATCAAAAGCTTTACAGAGAAGCAAAAGCTAAAAGAATTCAGCACCACAAGACCAGCATTGCAACAAATGCTAAAGGAACTTCTCTAGGTGGATAAGAAAAGGCCACAACTAGAAACAAGAAAATTACTAATGGAAAAGCTCACTGGTAAAGGCAAACATAGAGTAAAGGTAGGAAATCATCCACACACAAATATGGTATCAAAACCAGCAGTCATGCGAAGAGGAGAGTACAAATGCAGGATATTGGAAATGCATTTGAAATTAAAAGGCCAGCACTTAAAACAATCTTGTTTATATATAGACTGCTATATCAAAACCTCATGGTAACTACAAACCAAAAATCTACAATAGATACACACACACAAAAGAAAAAGGAATCCAAACACAACACTAAAGTGAGTTATCAAATCACAAGAGAAGAGAACAAAACAGGAAGGGGAGAAAAAACACCTACAAAAACAAATCTAAAATGATTAACAAAATGGCAATACGAACATACATATCAATAATTACATTAAATATAAACAAAATTAAATGTTTCAACCAAAAGACATAGACTGGCTGAATGGATAACAAAAACTCTTAGAGGAAAACATAGGCAAAACACTCTTTGACATAAATTGTATCAGTATCTTTTTCAATCCATAGGGTAATGGAAATAAAACAAAAATAAACAAATGGGACCTAATTAAACTCAAAAGCTCTTGCACTTCAAAGGAAACCATAAACAGAACGAAAAGACAACCCACAGAATGGGAGAAAATATTTGGAAATGATGTGACCAACAAGGGATTAATCTCCAAAATTTACAAACAGCTCATGTAGCTCAATATCAAAAAACAAACAACCCAATCCAAAAATGGGCAGAAGATCTAAATAGACATTTCTCCAAGAAGACATATTGATGCCAAGATGCTCAACATCGCTAATTACTAGAGAAATGTAAATCAAAACTACAATGAGATATCACCTCACACTGGTCAGAATGGCCATCATCAAAAAGTCTACAAACGATAAATGCTGGAGATGGTGTGGAGTAAGGGAACCCTCCTACACTGCTGGTGGGAATGTAAATTGGTACAGGCACTATGGAGAACAGTATGGAAGTTCCTTAAAAAACTAAATATGATCCAGCAATCCCACTCCTGGGCATATATCCAGAGAAAACCATGGTTCAAAAGGATACCTGCACCCCAATGTTCATTGCAGTGCTGTTTACAATAGCCAAGACATGGAAGCAACCTAAATGTCCATCAACAGATGAATGGATAAAGAAGATGTGGTACATATATACAATGGAATATTACTCAGTCATTAAAAAGAATGAAACAATGCCATTTGCAGCAACATGGCTGGACCTGGAGATTATCATACTAAGTGAAGTAAGTCAGACAGAGACAAATATCATATGATATTGCTTATATGTGGAATCTAACAAAAATGATACAAATGAACTTATTTCCAAAACAGAAACAGATTCACAGACCTAGAAAACAAACGTATAGTTACCAGAGGGGAAAGGTGGGGGAAAGGGATAAATTGGGAGTTTGGGACTGACATATACATACTACTATATTTATTTGTTTGTTTATTTATTATTATATTTTTTTTGGTTTGGTATTTTTTTGGTATTATTTTTTTGGTTGTGTCATGTGGCTTTTTTTAGTTCCCCAACCAGGGATTGAACCTGGGCCCACGGCAGTGAAAGCCCATGTCCTAACCACTGGACCGCCAGGGATTCCCCGCACTGCCATATATAAAATAGATAACCAACAAGGATCTACTGCATAGCACAGGAAACTCTACTCAATATTCTGTAATAACCTAAATGGGAAAAGAATTTGATAAAGAATAGTTACATGTATATATATCACTGAATCACTTTGCTATACACCTGAAACTAACACAACATTGTAAATCAACTATACTCCAATATGAAATAAAAATTAAAGAAAAAATGATCATGTATATATAGTAGATATTTACAATATTGGTTGCCCAGTGTCCAAAAGCTTTACCTATCTGGGAGGAACCCTAAGATAATAATAGAGAAGCAGCCCCCCTCCACTATGGAGGCCAAAAGGGCTGCTATCCCCCTGGGAGTATGAGCAAGGACAAGACCTAAGCACAGCCAATCAAATGCTGCCACCTGGACTTTATATCCTGAGGGGGTGACAACACAGTTCAGGCCAATTAGGGATGCTTCCTGGTGGCTGTGCAGGGAGGAGTGTCTGTAAGGGCAAAGTGCATGTCCAATGACAGTAGAACCCAGCACAAGGATGGTAGGTGTCCAGTGGTGCAGATACCAGTCTTGGGGTACTGAGTGCCCTGTCGGTGAGTGGCACGTCCTGAGCAGCCTGCCACTGTGGCGAGTATCTGATCCATTTCTACTTTTCTTTGCTTCTAGGAGCCACCAGATACCCATCCAATACATTCCATTTCTACTTAAGGAACTGTAGTTGGTTTCTGTTATTTACAATCAAGAACCCTGACAAGTATAATATATCTGGGTTCAGGATTCAAAAATCAACTGAGAAGACCTGGATACTTGGCAGTTCATGTGAAACAGACTTCGGAATTTTTGTGCACCATGATATAATGGGTCAATAAAGTGGCGTGGCTGCCAGAGGCTACAGCGGGTAGGACAAAGAAGGTCAGAGGCCTGCTTCCTCATCCTTCTGCTCTTGTTAACTACAACTAGAGTGTATTTTCCTGTTTAAAGCATTTTATTTTAATGCAGACAGGGACAAATTAAAATTTGTCCAGTGGGAGAGTGATTAGGAAGGTGATGAGTCTTTATATGAAGAACCGGAGAAATTTAACTTAGAAAAGCCATACGGAGGACATTCTATGATTCTTTTAAATTATGTTACCACTGAGATAATTTTATAAAAATGTAATGGTACAAAGGCAGATGAAAAATGGCCTTAAAAAACAGCACCCACTCTCTGCACCAAATATCGGATCTGGGTAGATATCACAAAAAGTGAGAGAAAATGAGAGATGAAACTTTCCAGATGGGACTAGGATGAGAAACGAGTGTTGTTTGAACAACTAACTTCCATCACTAGTAGAATGAGCCTGGAGGGACCATTTCCTGGTTCCACCCACTTTCCTCTTGGAGGCCCTTACTCATGGGATGCAGATATCTTCCTCCCATAAAATGTTCATAAAATAACTAAATAACTGGAGTCCAGAGGCTCCAGATGATTCACCTTTTCCATCATAGAAGAAATACAAGATCTAAATTTACTGAAATATTCCAAAGGTATACTATTGTATACTCTCATATTCTCACTTTGCTTTCTGGTTTCTAATGTATTAAAGTGAGTGATAAGCCCCAAATCCTGTTATTTCCTTGCAACTTCATAATAAATCTAAGGCCACTTCCATCATCAGTGTGTCCCTGAGGATAATGGTGATTATTTTGAATTAACTATTTCAAGTAAGAAATGATAAATATATCTCGGAAGTGCATTTATTACTTGCATATCTCTTCTAACTTCTATGTGGAATGTAAGAATTGAAATAATTAAGGTTATTTTGCATTTGCAAGAAATAAAAATCTCTGAAGGTCACTAAACTCTTTTGCTAGCTTGTATGTAAACTGGTTCTACCAGTCTCAGGATCCAATGGCATCAGGAATTGAGAAAAGTTGTGGGGAAACGAAGGCCTCCCCCACCTTCAACTCTCCTTGGCAGAGCACGGAGGACCAAGGCTTCTCCAGGGGAAATACAATCTGGCGATTCAATACCAGCAGGATTTAGAGAGTCAAATAAGAGCTTCATTCAGGCTCATGAGGGCTGTTAAAAGCAATATTGCTGTGAGGATCCTTCTGACTACTGAGCATGCATATTAACCTGCCTAACTTTTGTTCCGTGTTTTTACAGTTATGGCAAATGATCTGGGTTAAGCCATCTCTTCTTCTCCCTGTCCTGTCTTGTGACACATATTTCAGTAAAGTCGGATTGAGGCTTAAAGAACAATCTGTACCAACAGAACAGGCTGTAAGCTCCTTAGGGTGGGGTTGAGAAGGTGTGGAGAGAGGGAGGCTTGGCTTACTGAGTTTTCTCTCTCTTGCACTTAAGAACACTTACAAGCAGGTAGTAAAGGACTGCTGGATTGAATTGAACTAAAAGGACTGGAACTAACCGGCCCATAATATCAAAACCATACACAAACAAGGAATATTTGTTAGGTAGCTAAACAATTAAATTAATAGATAAAGCAACGTTTTGGCAGGGAGAGAAGCTGGGGAAGTAGTTTTCCTTGATCTTCATATTATAGCTTGACCCATTGTAGAATAATTTATTAAGAAATAAGAAAAGAGAGGAAGGCCATTTTAAAGAACGTCAATAAGCATAGCATTTTTTTTTTTTTACTCCTATTGTCATATTAGATTTGTTACTTAGGAGAAATTGTCAACAATTCCAAAATTAAAAAATTACATGACAGTTAAATTTATAATTATATTTATCTAAAACAAAGGAAAAAATTATAATTATATTTACCTAAAACAAAGGAAAAAATTAAGGACTTTATTCCATTTCTCTTCACTAAAATTTAATTCTCTCTCTTTAAAAAATTCTTCATATGGAGGGCAACAGAAATGACATACTAATTTTTATTTATTTAAACAATTTCCAAAATGCTACATTAGGCATGAACTGGCATTATTGCACCTAGTACAGCAAAAGGAAGGAATGCATAAAGATAAAAGTAGATTTTAAAGAATTAAAAAACAGAAAAATAGTAATACTAATAAATAAATCCAAAACCCAACAAAATTAATAATTAACCCTACTTTCACCAATGGACAGATCATCCAAAATGAAAATAAATAAGGAAACACAAGCTTTAAATGATACATTAAAAAAGATGGACTTAATTGATATTTATAGGACATTCCAACCAAAAACAACAGAATACACATTCTTCTCAAGTGCTCATGGAACATTCTCCAGGATGGATCATATCTTGGGTCACAAATCAAGCCTTGGTAAAATTAAGAAAATTGAAACCATATCAAGTATCTTTTCCGACCACAAAGCTATGAGACTAGATAACAACTACAGGAAAAAATCTGTAAAAAATACAAACACATGAAGGCTAATTACTTAAATAAATAAATACATTTATTTATTTCTTTTTATTTATTTATTTTTGGCTGCATTGCGTCTTTGCTGCTGCACGTGGACTTTCTCTAATTGCAGTGAGTGGGGGCTACTCTCCGTTGCAGTGTGCGGGCTTCTCATTGTGGTGGCTTCTCTTGTTGCGGAGCATGGGCTTTAGGCGCACGGGCTTCAGTAGTTGTGGTATGCCGACTCAGTAGTTGTGGCTTGCAGGCTCTAGAGCACAGGCTCATTAGTTGTGGTGCACAGGCCTATTTGCTCCACGGCGTGTAGGATCATCCTGGACCAGGGCTTGAACCCATGTCCCCTGCATTGGCAGGTGGACTCTCAACCACTGTGCCACCAGGGAAGTCCCAATAATTAACCCTACCTTTAAAATGGAGAATGCACACAAACTAAAAATAGGAAATGGAAATAAATTAATAACCACAGACATAATGGAAATGAAAAAGCCTTATAGGGCTTCCTTGCTGGCGCAGTGGTTGAGAGTCTGCCTGCCGATGCAGGGGACACGGGTTCGTGCCCCGGTCCGGGAAGATCCCACATGCTGCAGAGCGGCTGGGCCTGTGAGCCATGGCCGCTGAGCCTGTGTGTCCAGAGTCTGTGTTCCGCAACGGGAGAGGCCACAACAGTGAGAGGCCCGCGTATCGCAAAAAAAATAAATAAATAAAAATAAAAAGGCTTATAAAAGCTGATTTTGCTCAGCTCTATGTAAATAAGTTTTTTAAATGCACAAAATAGATTATTTTCTAGTAAAATATTAATTGCCAATGTTGTCCTCAGAAGAGACAATCAAAACATAGCAATTACTATGAGAGAAATGTGAAAAGTTGTCAAATTTCCTACCAAAAATAAATAACACCCCAGTCAGAAATGATTTTACTAGTAAATTTTACCAACTTTTAACTAAAAGATGACACCAAATGTTCTAGAGTATGTAGAAAAGACAAAAAACCTCCAGATCCTCCTGACAAAGCCAACCTAAAACTGATAGCAAAACATGACAAAGGAACACAAAACAGAAATCACAGACCAAAAGCACTTATGAGTGTCAATGCAAAGACTCCAAACAGATTCAACATCACATAAAAAGAATAGCATACCGGGCTTCCTTGGTGGTGCAGTGGCTGAGAGTCCGCCTGCCAATGCAGGGGACACGGGTTCGTGCCCTGGTCCGGGAAGATCCCACATGCCGCGGAGTGGATAGGCCCGTGAGCCATGGCCGCTGAGCCTGCGCATCCTGAGCCTGCGCATCCGGAGCCTGTGCTCCGCAACAGGAGAGGCCACAGCAGTGAGAGGCCCGCATACCGCGAAACAAAAAAACAAATAAAAAGAATAGCATACCTTCTCCAAAGAAGGCATACATATGGCTAAGAAGCACGTGAAAAGATGGTCAACATCACTAATTATTAGAGAAATGAAAACCAAAACTATAATGAGGTATCACCTCACTCCGGTCAGAATGGCCATCATCAAAAAATCTACAAACAATAAATGCTGGAGAGCGTGTGGAGAAAAGGGAACCCTCCTGCACTGTTGGTGGGAATGTAAATTGATACAGCCACTATGGAGAACAGTATGGGGGTTCCTTAAAAAACTAAAAATAGAGCTACCATATGACCCAGCAATCCCACTCCTAGGCCTATATACAGAGAAAACCATAATTCGATACAGATGATACATGCACCCCAGTGTTCACTGCAGCACTATTTACAATAGCCAGGACATGGACAAAAACTAAATGTCCATCAATGGAGGAATGGATAAAAAAAATGTGGTACATATATACAATGGGAATGTTACTCAGCCATAAAAAAGAATGAAATAATGCCATTTGCAGCAACATGGATGGACCTAGAGATTATCATACTAGGTGAAGTAAGTCAGACAGAGAAAGACAATTATCATATGATATAGCTTATATGTGGAATCTAAAAAAATGGTACAAATGAACTTATTTACAAACGAGAAATAGAGTCACAGATGTAGAAAACAAACTTATGGATACCAAGGGGGGGAAGGGGGAGGAGGGATAAACTGGGAGATTGGTATTGATATATACACACTACTATATATAAATAGATAACTAATAAGAACCTACTGTATAGCACAGGGAACTCTACTCAATACTCTGTAATGACCTATATGGAAAAAGAATCTAAAAAAGAGTGGGTATATGTATATGTATAACTGATTCACTTTGCTGTACAGCAGAAACTAACACAACATTGTAAATCAACTATACTCCAATAAAAAATAATAAAAAAAAGAATAGCATACCTTGATGAAATATGATTCGTATAAGAAATGCAAAGATGGTTCCATTTGAGGAAATATGTATCTATATAATTCACCCTATTAGTGTTAAAAAGAGAAAAATCGGGCTTCCCTGGTGGCACAGTGGTTGAGAGTCTGCCTGCCAATGCAGGGGACGTGGGTTCGTGCCCCTTTCCAGGAAGATCCCACATGCCGTGGAGCGGCAAGGCCCGTGAGCCATGGCCGCTGAGCCTGCGAGTCCGGAGCCTGTGCTCCGCAATGGGAGAGGCCACAACAGTGAGAGGCCCGTGTACTGCAAAAAAAAAAAAGAGAGAAATCATATGATCATCTTCATACGTCCTTTTAGAAAGCATTTAAAAAATTTCAACAATTGTTGATTAAAATGCTTAAAACATGATATAATCACATTATATCATTCATATATATATCCCAACCGGAAAGCCTATGCTCTTATGCTCCATAGGGAAATAGAAGGATGTCTACCCTCACAATTATAACCCAACATCATCATTCTGGAGATAATAGCGTACCTAATTAGACAACAGAAATAAATAAGAGGTACAAATATTGGACTGTAAAGATAGAATTAAGATTAACCATTATTAATAGATAATATGATTACACACTCGAAAAACTCAAGAAAGAAAATCATATGAAAAAATATGATAAACAACATGAGTATTCACTAAGGTAATTAGGAACAAAGTAAATGTAAAAAATCATTAGCCTTTCTTTTAGGAAAGCTATATGAAATTGCCAATATTTAACTTTTTTAGACTCACAGAAATGGCAGTTCCATATAGCTTAACCTAATGTATACAAATAACAACCACTGAGAAAACATAACAGGTAAAAGAGGCCATTTATAATAGTCACAAAAAAGACAAAATATTCAATAGTTCAGTACAGGATAAAACTAAGAAATGTTCACAATCCATACAAAGAAAACTAAAAAAAAAGCTCTAAGAGACACAAAATAAAACTTGAGTGGAAAAACACATCCTTTTCTGAGACAGGACGTTTCAACGTCAAGAAGATGCCTGCTTCATCCCAATTAATCTAGAAATATAACGCAATCTCAATGAAAACATCAAAAGAAATTTTTTTAAGTAGAAAAACTGATTTTAAAGTTCTTACTGGAAAAAAAAAAAAAGTAATAGCCAAGAACTTTATGTAAAAACAGGAGAACAGTGAAGGAAGACCAGCCTTACAAGATAACATAGCATTATAAAACTGCAGTAGTCTAGTGTGTGTGCTTTGTGAATGAAGTCAACGGAATATATTCCAGAATACAGAAATACACTTATATATGAAGAATTTTAGCATGATAAAAGTGGTATTTTAATTAAGTAGGGAAAGGATTGATTATTAAATTAAAAACTGTTGGACAGTTAGTTAATTGAGGGATGATGTGAAAAGCAATACTTCACCTAAAGACCAAGATAAATTTTGAGATAGATCAACAGATTTAAAAGTAAACAAACTAATAGAAAAAAACACGGAAAGATTTTGTGAGATTCTAAATTCTTAGGAAGTTCTTTGGAGAAAGAATTTTTGGAAGCTCTTTGGAGGAGCAAGTATTTTAAAAATCTCAGGAGAAATTAGAAGTTTTAAGAAGTCTGATCTTCTGACCATCAGTTGAAGAATGGGTTGGTTTAAACTTCTGAAAGTTTCCTCTTAGAGATAGGAGCAGGGAATTCCAAGCACTTCCTTTGTAAACTGTTGATAAATAAATGTATTGCCTCTTTCACAATCTCATTGTGCAGGTCTTTAGTGGAGGGAGGTATAACACAGAAGTCAGGTGAATTACCTTCTGCTTTGAAATTCGAAGGGAATTAGTTTGAGCTCTCGAGTGCCTCCTCAGGGAAATCTGGGTAGTCTGTGCATTTTCCAATCACCTCAGTATTTGAAGAATTAATTTCATTTATCCATTGTTCTGCATTGCTTTGTCCCAATGAGGAGCATCAGCCCTTTCCCCCTCATCTCCCCTTAAATTATCATTCACACAAGGCATTTATGTATGGAGTGAGCTTTATAGAAGGTTGCTTGGTTTCCCTTTTCCTTTGAGACCCTTTTCATACCTTCTTACCTTAAACTTACCTGGGCTCTCGGGTTCTCTACTCATCAGCTCAATTCTCTTTATGTGCAGAACTATTTTGATCTTTTCCAGGCCTGCCTTTGCATATCTCCAAACTCATCAGTGTGTTTTGCAAAAACAATGGCTCATCTAAGGGAAGGTGAACCTTGAGCCACAAGGAGAAATACTGGCAAAGACTTTTCTTTTTGGCCTCTATGTGAAGTGGGGAGCAGATATTTTGCCACAGGTAGGAATCACTATTCCACTGTCCTTAGAAGGTAGAAGTGGCTACAGTCAGTTTTGGTCTTACATAATTTGCTTCTTCTCCATCATAAAAAGGACCAGATTTCATAGCCTCTGTGATAGAATTTTCCTCCTTGCCTAACATTATTCACTACATAAAAGAAACATGAAACAATATAAAGGTAAAACAAAACAATAAACTCATTATGGAGCTCCTAGGTCCTGTGAGAAAGTGTTAGATCTAAATCCTGTTATGCATATTTGAATACTATTCCTAAAATGTTTGGACCACTCAGAGGCTAGTATTCATTGGCAAGTGTTATGATTTTAAAAGTTACTTAGGTTATTAGGTTTGACTTGAAGTCATGTCCCTGCCAACACTTCAGTTAGTTCTTTCAGAATACTGGGACAGATCACTCTACTTTTAAAGATTCTGATCCTCTATTCCTTTAAATGTTTGGGTAAGACATTTCTTTCCTGTTTCCAACTTTCTACAATTTCCCAGTATCTTCCTCTGGGATAATAATAATATTTCTATTGCTCAGTACTCTCAAAAAAGAAGAGACATTTGCATTCCATAGTATTTAGACTGTGGTACGTAAATGTATCCCAGATTATTCTTCATATTATTTTATTTCTGCTATCAGTGGTTGTATTGTTGTTGTTGTTTTTTAAACACATACTTTCCAATAGGTAACTCACACATACAGTTAAAAATTCAAAAGGCATAAAAGACTATATACCTAAAAGTGAGTTTCCCTCCCACTCCTATCCCTCATCTATCTAATCCTCTTTTGCAGAGGAAACCACTGGGACTAGTTTCTTACCTTTCCAAGGTATTTTATACCCCCCAACCCCCTTCACAATAGATTACATTCTATACATTCTACATTCTATACACGCTGTTCTGCGTTTTGGTTTTCACTTAACCATATAGCTTGGGGATTGTTTTATATCTGTACATCCAGAACTGCCTTATCTTTAATTTCTTAAATCTTTAAAGTGCACATCATTCCACTTTATGGAGGTACCATCATTTATTTAACCAATCCCAATCAATGGACATTTACATTAGTTCTAATCTTTTGCTGTCACTAACAGTTCTGCAATGAATTACTTTATATGTAGGTCATTTTGCACACGTGAGAACATTTGAAGGATACATTTGTAGAAACAGAATTGCTGAATTGAAGGGTATGGGCATTTACAATTTTGATAGCTATCGCCAAATTGCCTACCAAAGGGCAAACACCTATTCGTGTTTCCGCTGGCAAACAATTGAGAGTATCTGTTTCCTAGACCCTGACCAACAGAGTACATTATCAAGCTTTTTGAACTTTGTCAGCCTTACAGGGGAAAAGGGGTATCTCATACTTTTAATTTAGATTCTTCTCACTGAGTGATTTAAAATATCAACTTTATCATAGACTAAATTTATCTATTTGATGCCTTTCTTGGCTTTCTAGTTTATTCCATTGGTCTCTCTTGTCTCTTCATACACTATAGTGTTTTCATCACAGTAGCTTTACACTACGTTTTACTTGATAGTAGGTCTAATTACCCTTATTACTCTCCTTTCCCCTAAGAAATTTCCTTGCTATTCTTGTTTATTTTTCCAATATAAATTTGAGAAATAGTTTGTCTTCAAATAAAATCCTGCTGTATTTTTATTGAGATTGCAACATATCAATAGGTTACTTAGGGATATCACTACTCACTTGTTATTTAAGGCTTACCATTTCTTGTCCATATCTTTTGAATAATGTCTTCCTTGTGCTTATAACACTGTCTTAAATAAAATGTTTTCTTATTCATTCTCCACAGCATCTTTGGAAACAGGCAGGGAAGATAGGAGATACAGGATTAGTCCCAGATTATATCTGATAGAAGATCTTAACCCACTTTTATATCTACTATTTGGTAATGCCTCACCAGTAAGTAGATTTTAAGAAAATTCAAAAACAAAACAAACTTTTCCACCCACACTTAAATTTTCCTATTGCAAAAGCGAGCAATATGGAAGCACAATTCTGCAGTGTATTTTCTGTGTGGTGATCTGTGGCCAAGCAGTGTGGAATGCATTCCAATCATGGAGTAACAATCTCAAGAGAATTTTGAAACCAGAGTTGGCTTGAATGCTGTACAATGACACCCAGGATCTTGGCTTACTTCCCAGATTTTCCCTTTTTGGTTTTCTAGCAAGTTTGGTCATGCCTGGGAATTTGCTGAATATGGTACTTGGATCAGTGACTTCCTGAATGTTACGCTGGGATCAATGGCATTTGTCTGCCCAAGGGGTTTTGGACTATAATTTTTAGATAAACCTCTGTTGTAAATAAGTTCTCAGGAAGCCCTGGCACGAGGGTGCAGACAGGAAGGGCAGTTTGTGAATTGTTAATGGAAGGCAAAGATCTTGTGAGAGTATGTTCTATTGTGAATAGTACTGAGTTGTATACCTGGGCACACTGGTGTTCCAGCTGGAGGATCGTCAAGTTTTTAAGTAAATATCTAATGTATTTATAAGCTATCTTTAATGCCACCCTTGACACTCATTAAAGGTCAGCCAAGACTTGATAAACTTGCTAATCTGCAGTAACCTGGCCACTGCCTACCATCACCCTAGTTCAATTAACGTGGAGAGAGCCGAGAAAGCGCCTACATTAGTTACTGAATTACTTAGGACACAAATATGTGTTGACATATATCTGAGTATATTTTTGGATTACATTTCCGAAACAAGTACTGTGTGCATCATTTATTTTTAGTCAACACTTTTCTCCTCAATGTCATGTGTAATTAAGACCTGACTTAGGTAAAATATTTTAAAAATGTACAGCAGTGTGACACACATACTTAGGTAACATCTGAGGCTTTTTGGCACCGCATAAATGAGAACTTTCTTTAGCTCGTCCCTCTGCAACAAAAAGACTACTGTGTTCTAAACTAGAATGTTATGCAAGAATCTGAATAGTGTACAGTTTACTGAATGCTCAGCCTGTTTAGTGACATACCAAAAAGTAGGACAAAGGCTAAAAGCAAAAATGTGGGGCAAGTTTTAAGCAGTGAAGTTAAAGGCATATAGATGCTGAAATGTTTAATTATCAAGGCAGAGACCAGGTTGTAAAATCTAGCTAATAAAAGTATAAAGATGAGCTGGGAATGGGTTAGTTGTTTGATTCAATGATCTCACTTGTTTGTTGAGCATTAAGTGTTGCCAAAATTCTGAAATTAGACCACTGTGAACAAAGAATGGTGATGGTGAGATGGTGTTTTATATCACTTGCCTTTTATTTCCACTATCACGGCAACTCCTTAGATTATAAATATTAACCATTTATACATGAGAAATTAACGAAAGGTGAGGCAAAATGGGGAGCAAAAGTGTTACAGTAAATTAGGTAAAGGGTGCATAAAGTTAGGACAGCATTTTCAAGTCTAAGAAAATGACATAAACACAAATTTCATGATTCTACTAAACACAAATTTCATGATTCTCCTCATATTAATAGAATTTGTGTCAAAAAAGTCACACGAGAGTCTGACGAACCTCTTAGAGAAATGTAAAACGTGATTTAAACTAAAGAGGGGACTTCTCTGGCAGTCCAGAGGTTAAGACTCTGTGGTTCTAATGCAGGGGATGCAGGTTGGATCCCTGGTCGGGGAGCTAAGATCCCACATGCTGCGTGGCGAGGCCCAAAGATAAAAAGAAAAACAAAAAACAAAAAAAAACTAAAGGGAATTCTAGTTCCTTTTGATGACGATTTTTCATTTATGGACTCCTTAGGGAGCTCTATATAGCTCAGAACCTGAGTGTCTTCATATATATATATATATATATATGTCATTGTAGAGAACTGTCTGAAAGATTTCAGAGTCTGAGTTCTGCAATAGACTTCACACCATTAAAAATGTGGTTCCAGGATGATTATGACAGATTACAATACAGGATATTTTTCAGCCTTCCAAAACCTAGGGAATGCGAGTTAACCATTCCCAGGACTGTTTTATTCCTGGGTGATAATATTTAGGTGCTGTATGTACTTAAAGGAGTACGGGTAAGATCATACTCATTGGGCAACTCACTTGTCAAGACATCGGCCATTTCTGCTCCTAGCCCTGAAGGGGGAAAAGCAGGATGTGATCACCTTGGTTTATTCCTCTCGTGAAATATGCTCATTTCTATCCTGCTTGCAAGCACTGTGGCTATTTTTACCAGCATCTGAGACCACAAGCAGGGGAGTAAGCTAGAATTTTGACTGAGTTACAATTCTCAGGCTTTTACCTACAGATAGTGCGGAAGACTCTGGTCCTGAGGCCCATCTGGACTGTTTTCCCACACATTGCACTGGGAGAGGCAGCACAGTACAGGCTTGAGCGTCACACACCGCGGCTCCATCTTCTTGTAGCTGTGTGACCGGGGTCTGGTTACCTCAATCTTTCTATGTCTTGGTTTCCTTGTTGAAAAATAAGGCCTGACAACAGTGTTTACCTCAGGAGGGCACTGTAAACATTAAATGAAGGAATTCATCTAAAGCATCTAGAACAGTGCCAGGTAGAGAGCAAACAGGTAAATGTTAATAATTTTAACAAAAGCCACATGATTGAGGGTTTAATAAATTTGGCAAGCTAGTAAGCTCTCCCCCGATGCATACAGATATATCCTTAAATCTTCTTATAGTAGAGAGAGGGAAAAATGAGCAGGGAATCCTTGAGACAGGTGATGTCAGCAAATCTTTACAACCATAGATCTAGTTGAGAAAAATTCCCAGGCTTCAATGTCTCAAGTTGGTTACTATGAGGAGCCAGTCAGCCCCGAATAAGATGCCCCAGTTGTTCCCACTTGCTAGGTCACTTTCCACTGTCACCGCCTGCGGGAGCAGTCCTTCCCCTCTGCAGTGCTGCGGTATCCTTTCCCCACACAGGTCCTCTTTAGTACAGCACTATCAGAGGCATCTGATATCAGTCAACCATCAGAGGCAAAAGTTTTGTGTAAGTACTGACACAAAACTTTGTACATTTACGTCCAGGTACAAACTGGTGATCCTCACCCTCCACAAAAGTCGTGCTCCCAAAGTTGACAGCTATTCATATGAAACCTGGAAAACATTCCCTTCTTTATAAACAAAACACAACAGAACATTATAACCTCTCTCACAGAAGCAAATTAATTGACCAACTACCATTCCCCATGAACTCCATCTTCTCCTCCTCTGCTTGTTTTCTCTTCCTTTATGTTTCAGTTGCAGAGAGGATAAATCATAAATTACTGTCTGGTATAGAGAGAAAATAGTCTGCAGCTGGAAGGAATTGGGAAAGCACTGAGAATGTTCTTTTCCTAATCATGAATGCAGTGATTACTGACTTAAAAATAAGTAAAAGCTCCGTAAATGGGAAATAAGCAGAACACATTCTAGGGTGAGGGGACAGCAAGCGCAAAGGCAGAGATACGTGAACATGCACTGCTACGTTTCGAGAACAGCATATGGCAAGAAGGAAATACTTCTTGGTCACTGTAGGAAACACCACTGAGTTACTATGGGGCACAAGTTGGGGAGTAATTATGAATACCTAATTAGGCATTTTTCTTCCGCACAGGTAAATACAACAGTCAGTATTTTACATAGTACACCCAAGATCTATTTTCAAGTTCACCCTGGCATATAATACTTCCTACTTCTTTTCTGCCACCTCCTAGGAGCTATTAATTTTGCTTTCTTTGGTTGTGGAAAAAGCAAGATCCCTTCTGTCTGAGCCTCTTGGTTCCATGTAGGGTTTTCCTATTCTCAAGGCTTCTCCCAATTCAGCAATTCCACGAATTTCGGTCACACAATTTTCATGGTTATTCCTAGCACTTACGCAGTACCAGTCTAGATATAATTCAATAAATTTGAGCCCCTACGATGTAGTGACCTATGGAGAGTCCGACGATGCTCCCTACATTTTTTTTTTTTTTTTTTTTTTTTTTGGGGGGGACCCAGACCGGGGCACGAACCCATGTCCCCTGCATCGGCAGGTGGACTCTCAACCACTGCGCCACCAGGGAAGCCCGATGCTCCCTACCTTTAAAGAGCCTGTCAGTAAGTGAAAAAAGCGACAGGTAATCAAACACCAAATCAAGGCAAAATGAAACCAGTGCAACAAACACATTGTTAATGGGGGGTGCTAAGGACTGAATGTCCCCCCTAAAGTCGTATGTTGGGACCTAGTCCCCAGTGTGATAGTGTTTAGATGTGGGGCCTTTGGGAGGTGATTAGGTCATGAGGGTAGAGCCCTCATGAACGGGATTAGTGTTCTTATAAAGAGGTTGCAGTAGAAGATGCGGTCATTGAGGAAGTGCTCTCTCACCAGACACTGAATCTGCCATTGCCATGAATCTTGGACTTCCCAGTCTCCAGAGCTGAGAGAAATGTTTGCTGTTTATAAGCCACCCAGTTGATGGTATTTTTGCTCCAGCAGCCCAAATGGACTATGATGAGAGCTCACGAGCTGTTATTAATTTCAACCAGAGGATTGAGGAAAGTCTTCAAAAGACATTGTCCTTAAACACAGAATTTCCATTAGGGATGTGGAGGTTAGTTTTGGTCAAATGATTATTAACTTGAATTCTTCTGGACCCAAGGGACAGAAACCCATCTCAAAATAGCTTAAGCAAATAACAGGAAAGTGGAATTGGGAACGCTGGGGGTGGCATTTGCTTCAGTTCTCCAGGAACTCTTGGCCCTGTTCATCTGTGTGTGCTTCCCTCTCTCCCATAGCAGAGGGACATAACCCATGTTGCAGGAGGAAGGGGTGGAGTTTGACTACAGGTGGCTCCATGTTCACATCACACCATGTGCCACCAGAGTGTTTTGAATAGCCACGGAAGGCTATCTGCACATACGGGCCAGCAACTCAGTCCTATGGAAGTCCTCTTCTTGGTCTAGTTTGGGGCATGTGCCCATCTCTGGGATAATCACTGTGGCTTATGAGATGGGAAATATGGTCTGATCTGAGACATGTACCCATCACCTGGCCACGGTACAGACAGTGCTTTGATCATACTGTTTTAATAATAGGGACTCATGCGAAACAAAATAATTTTAACCAAGGGTGGGAAAGGTTGCAAGAAGACTTTTATGGGATTAGCAACTTAGAACCACACAGAGTGGTCAGAGCAAGGGCAGTACTTCATAAGGAGATGGGAGGAGAGGACCCTAAAGGAGGAGAAACAGGATGTTGGGTAGACAAACACAACAGGTAACCACTACAATAACTAAAATGCATGCATTCTTAGGCGAATGGTGTGCAGCCTGTGACAGAAATGCTGCTGAAGATAGGCATTGAGAACTCAGGCAGGAGGTGCAGGTTGGGCTAGGGTGTAGGGCCTCCAATGATAAATGGAGCCATCCAAGGGCTTCAGTTCAAGAGATGTTGTGATCAGACCCATGCCGCCCTTTTACCCCCCCTTCTCTGAAAATGAAATGTCTAAGCCGTCAGACTATCATGACCAGGTGCCAAGCTTCTTTCCTTCCCCATGTTTGCCTTTTCTTTCTCCAGTTCATACACTGTCCCGTCTCAATTCTATATGTAGTCCCTACATCCTGGCCATTTATTTCCCAATCTAAAGTCAATACCACTTGAGGGAATTGCTTTTGTCTAGCACTGATATGCCTGGATTCTTACAAAATACACCTAAAACCCTACTTTTCAGTCAGTCTGGCACCAACCAAAGGGTGAGAGAACTGGGAAGTTAAGTGGAACTGTCGTAGTGATTGGTCCCAATCTGTATGGGTTCTTGGACTTAATTTTCTATCAGTGATCACATATTCAGATTAGCCTGAAAGCCTGAGGACTATGGTCATCTTCTGACCCATTCACAATTGAGAAGCTGTGAATGGGTTTTATTCTTCAAGATCAGAATGGGCCAACCTTTTCCTCTCACGTTTGAGGGAGCCAGTGTGCCACAGTGGCCACCGACCCTCCTAGTAGGAGGCAGTGTGGTGGCCATTGCTCGTGAAGAGGTAGATTTTAATATTTTCACTCTTCATGAACTTTCTGGATTATCTAATCAAAGATTAGGAGGACTATGTTCCCAAGAATGCTTAGAACAGCCTACTCTTTGAGGCTGTTTACTAGAGGGCACAATTACTTGCACTTGGTGAATGAGATAATGAATGGATCATTCAGCTAGATAAACAGTGTAATCCAGGAGAGAACTACATTTATCTCTCACTTCCTTGAAATTATTAAAGGTGCATGCACTAGTTCCAAATGAGAAAAATCAAAGCCGGACAATTCTAAAATGAAAGTTATATATTTTTTGCCCTCTGAACTGATCACTACACAGATCCAACGGGAATAATGCTTCAGTAAAACTGAACATTCTGAGAAAGCTAACCTGCTTTGCTAACTGGAAATGAAAGGCAGCAAAGGAAAGGGAAGGAAAAAGGCCACCTTCTGTGAATTGTTACTGCAGTCACTGACAGCACTTAGGGAGGGTAAACGCAAGAAGAGGTCACAGAAGCTGAAAGAAAGGCAACAACGTAAGGGTCGCAAGAGAGTCATAGTGTTAGCTGCCTCTGAGAATTGCACCTAAGAGCAAAAAACAAAAAACTTCCCAGACTCTTACTGGCGGAGTTTGGATTTATTATGACAGCCTTAGACCCACAAAATGGTTGTACTTTTCCATCACAAAGCTCATGGGGAATCAAATATTTTCAGAGATCAAGCAGAGATGGTAGTGAGTGTGGGTGTCGTCAAGGGAAGGTATGAAGGAGCTCATAGACATTCGATGTCTTCCAGGAGAAAGTACTAAAGGTCAAGTATTAACATACTTGTTTTTCATCTTACTCTCCAACAGAAGACCAGATGTAACCTCCCTAAAGAACAGCTTCCCAACACAGCCTGGCAACTGTACAGTGGGAAGGAAGCGAGATGCACTCTGTGACACATAAATGAAAAGCCAGAAGGTAACAGACAATACTAAGTGCACTCCCACCCCTATTCAAACACAAAGGCCGAGGAAAAGTTCATGCTAACTACCTGCCAAGAGACTGTTTTTGGGGAAAACACGCACACACACCAGAAACTCGTCTCATTCTCCACATAGTACTTGAATTTTAAAATTTCTATTAGTTAACCTATGTTGGAACAGTTTTAGAAGGGCTCTACTTGTCATGAATTGATAAAAGGTCAACATATAAACAGTATAGAAAGGAAACAAAAGGAATATTAAACATTATTTAACACTGTGCAACTTGTTTCCCTACCAAGTTTGTATTGTCACTAGAATGGAAAACTAATACAATGTATCCTGGGCATTTTGGCTCTTATTTTTTTCATTCTTTTGCTTATTATTATTTTCTTTGATTGTGCCACCCAGCCCTCAGCAGTGAAAGCACGGAGTCCAAACCACTGGACTGCCAGGAAATTTCCTCTTTTGCTTTTCTTTTTTTTGGGTATTTTGAATCTAAGACACGAAAGGAAGTCTATCCAGACCCGGTAGGGCACTCTTTCAGGAGAGCCTGGGAACAAAGGAGACCAACTGGGGAACTCAAGCCTAGAGCCATTCTTTGAGAGCTCACAGCTCCTAAAGCATCAGGTTACAGTT
>NW_020185330.1:1923329-1955685 GCF_003031525.2 Neophocaena asiaeorientalis asiaeorientalis
GAGGTAGTTTCTGCCATTTAGGAGCTTGATATGTATTATGGGAAGGAAAAAGGCACTGTGGTGTAAGACAAAGCTGGGAATCAGGGGACTAGGTTCTAATTCTGACTCTGTCATTGGCTGGCCATGTGACCTTATGGGGTGGGAGTGGTCACTTGTCAAACAAAACGATACATCTCTGTAAAATACAGGAATTAAATGTGATGGCATTTCTCTAAGTATATTCATATAAAGTTATGGTTAAATACGTTTGGAAAAACTCCCCCTCCTGCACCCCACAGCACCAGGTAGATTCACACTGCATTTAATGCATCAGAGGCTCCTGAAAGTCCTGCTGTAAAGGAATCTTCTAAATTTGGTATTTCTCATACTTATTTTCTGAACCAACATCTATTGAAGTTCCCAGAACATGCTTTGGAAAACGAGGATTTCTACAGCCCTTCCAGCTTTAGAATTCTACTGTGGTCAACGACATTTTCCCTTAGAGACACCATCAAATTGCCTCCTCTACTGCTGAGTATTTAGTCTCTCAATGTCTTTGGGCTGAACCTAACATGCCACCCCTCACTTCACTTTTCATGACCTTTATGCTATTTAAGTGCTTACATGAAACTAAAACAGGGTTGGACTAGATGACCTCTAAAATCTGAACAAACCCTGAAATTTTAGGATCCTTTGAATCATTGCAAACATCCAATGAAGACTAAAATAGGACGCATACGACCCAGGCTGTTATCATGCCAGCAGTAACATTTACTAAATGAGACCTTTGAGATGAAATTTTATATCCTGCCATTCTGTACACTGCTCCAAGCTCAATACTACACATATTTCCTTGGCAACTTCCTTTCCCTCTGACTACTGCGAAAGGAGACAGTGTGGTCTGCAGGCTTCCTAGACCATCCTAGAAGTAACAGAGTTCAGAGTTCAGTCGAGGCACTTCCTGCCAAATCTGCTGTAGATACAGCAAAAGTTTTTCTATGTAGGTAAGTTATTATAAAATGTCAGGAAACTATATGCATTGCCCATACCTAACCATAAAAGGATTTAATGTGTGTGTTTCAAATTCAGCCAGAGGACCATCTGACTCCTGGCAGAGGCCTGAGGTGCAGGGATGACAGCAGAATCTGGGTAAAAGACACTTGAGAATAACCACAGAAGTTACCTACCGAACACTCAAGACTGTCTCGTCAAGTTCTAGTTCTTTCTCCAGTCAATGACTGCTACATCCTCTTTTTAGCTCTGCCTTGACTCTTCTTTAATATCGCGTATCTTTTTTAGCCCCATTTCCATGCTAACAAAAGATTATTGAAACAATTGTTAAGACATAACACTCAAATTAGTTTTCTCAATTGTCCAAATGCCTTACTCACTACAGCTGAAAGACAGAAATATTAACTAACCTAATCAGAAAGCAATTCAGTTTTTTTCCCTCTACTGTCGGCCTTACAGTGAACTTTCTAGGTTTGGTCCGATTCCACCTTAAAGGGCTCAAGTGTCATCACTGGAAGGAGTTGTGGAGTTGGCCGTGACACTCCACTGATGGTTTCCTTTCCTTTGTTTACTCTTTGGGGGAAGGATATGACCCGAATGCTTCAGCCCCCAACGAGGAAACAACAGAGAGAAAATGAGAATGAGATGAATGTTTACACGTCACTGTCTGAGGGCTTCTACAGAACGTTCAATGTGAGAATTTCCAAAGGCTGACAGATGCTATTTAATAGAAGTCAAACATAAGATTCCTAAGGCTTGCTATGAGAAACTGAGTACATTTTATAATATGTTCTAATATACTGTAACACTGAATTATAACACAAGCATAATTACTGTTGAAAATAAAGTTATGAACTAATAAAACATTCTCCTTATTCTAAGTTTAAATAATTCTTGGGGACCTAACTGGATTAAAATTGTTTGAACAATCTGACCAGTACTCAGAAGAATCATCATAGCAGGTACACAAAATAGAGAATAAAATTTTAATGGTATCAAAAATTTAGTACTTGTTGGAATCAAGTTGCAAAATATTACTCAGTAACTGACTCAGTTTCTAAGTCAAGCTAGAATTACACATACTCTGTATATTACTTGAGTACATACAAGTACATTCCATGATAACATGCAGAGACATGGAAACAAGAGTACTGTGAAATCAAAATCACCATCTCTATTGATGAAATAATGAATTGAAAACAAAACCCCTATCCAATAATCCAGAATACCTCATTTTGAAAAGGAGGTTTTGAATGTTGTTTTCAAGAACTCAAATAACTTCCATGTGGTTAAATTGGATTTTTTTCCTCAATATGAATAAAGGGAAGCAGATATATTCCTATAGCTATGGGAATATACTTTTCTTTTTACTCTATATCAAATGAAAAGGTTTGCTAGGTTTTCACTCCTCTCAGGTAAAAGGGGCTCTTCACATTCTAATGGTTAAGAATGAATCCCTTGGGACTTCCCTAGTGGTCCAGTGGTTGAGACTCCATGCTTCCAATGCAGGGTGTCCAGGTCTAATCCATGGTTGGGGAACTAAAATCCCACATACCTCAACTAAGCCTGCAACTAGAGAAGCTGCAAGCCGCACGAAGACCCAGAGCAGCCAAGAAAAAAAAAAAGAGAATGAATCCCTTAAAGCTCTTAGGCATTTGAGTGTCATACCACCCAAATGCTCACATACCTTTAATGATAGAGTCATATGGGATACGAGTTTAATTCTCCTGAGAACTAAACAGACCTACGAAATAAACAGGGTATGAGAATGACCTGAGTTCACAGGAATCTCTAAATTCGAAAGACATTGCTTCAGCTTTGCTAAGATTGCATCAAAAGCCTTTTATAGCAAGAGTTTCTTAGTGAGTCACGTATTTGGGCATGGAGCCTTGGGATCTTTTTAAGCACTAAAAAGAAGTGCTTTATGTTGTGCAAATTCAATGAAAGGCCAAAACAGATAGAGGACTGACAGTGCTGAGTAAAACCTTCAAGTAATCCAAAGATTCTATCATCTTAAAAAGAAAGGAGAAGGTGAGATGTACGACCGACCAACTTTGCTCCCAGTTTGACGATTCCTGGGGAGCTTAAGATAAGCAAAGACAGCACCTTAAGTGGAACCCAGTGGAAGCCTCTCAGAAGTATGGGTTGGTTGTTGCAGAGATGGCTACTGATCCCCTCTAAGTAACTCCTCCTTTGAGTGTGAGAACCCAAGAATGTATATGACAAGTAGGGTAAAGTACTGGCTTCACAGTCATTTCTCCAAATTATGAATTGCAACTTCTGTTATTATTACTGTTTGCAAAACAAGAGGTCACATGTGAATTATCAATGAACAGCACATAAAAGAATATGGTCTGTCTTCAGTCTGAGCTCTGATTTGCTCTATAATCAAGGCACTTTAAATGTTTTGGTGCCTTAGTGTACTAACATGTAACATGAGAATAACACTCATTTACTTACCTCAAGAAGCTACTACATAGGTTATTAAATCGCAAAGCACTTTGAGCTCCTCAGATGAAAAGCACTGTGGAAAAAATTACAGCTGAGGAAACTCTTTCAATGCCTCAGAATCCTGAACTATTGTGTCTATGTCTCAATTACGATTCCTTAAACACTTTAAAAATAAAATTTGTTAGTGGCACTCCATCCCCTTTTTATATGTTAATTGTTTGGCACACAGACGTTTATGTACTTAAAATTTAGTTGTCATACTCCCTACTCCAAAGAAGTTTACTAATTTTCCAGTAAAGTTTATTAAATGTACCCATTATGGAGTATTCCATGTCAAGTTTAGAAAACTTTAGCTTTCTCTGAGGTACACGGGACATAATAAAAAGTTCATTTTTTTCAAAATAATTGAACTAGTGTTATTTGTGTAAAACTACAACTTTTTAATGAAAAAAATGCTGAAAGTATGCCACAGTGTCTATATATTCATCTGAAGAGTAAAAAGATGGAGTTCTGAGAAAAAAGGGTCTTAACACTATAGAAAATAAATGTGGTTCTTAAATTGTTCAAAGGAAACATTTAAAAAAATGTAATGTTTCATACATTGACATAAAACAATTAGTCAGAGGTAATAAACTATAAATAGTTAAAATGTTGTTTCTATTTTAGCATTAGTTTTTCTAAACAAGTTAAATTCAGAACATTTAAAATCTGTTACACTCATGTTTCAAAGAAATTGTGGAAATGGAAGCTTCCATGGAAATCGAAAACAATGATACCACCTTGTGATCTTTACGTAGAATACCCTGGACCTTGATCATTTTAGATTTATAACATATTTTGATTAATACATTAGATTCAACCCATTAATATGCCTTTATATCTGGGAGAAACTAGATTGTGATCTATAACCTTGCAGTCCACCCAAGTCCTCCTTACTTCCAGGTCTTGCTTGATTCTCTGCAGGGGGTTCTGTCAGACTCATACTTAAAATGATGAAAACTATAAATAACTTCTTTCAGACGGAACATTTGCTTTGTTTTTTAAAGTAAAATAAAGTGCTTCTAAATTCAAATATTTCTTACCCTAAACAAAAGTGAAACATACTTAAACCTGAAACTTCCGTATGTTGACACATATATTTTAACAGAAAAAAATCAGTTTGGGGCCATTAATGTCCTTCAACAGTTCAGACTGGATCAAAGTCGGGTTTTGCACTATTATCGTGCTCATGTTTGTACATGAAGGTTAAAAGAAAGAGGGCGACATCCAAGGACGACCAATAGGCAGTGTGCGATGTGACAGCTGACCAATAGCGGCTCTCCACAAGGCCTTCTCTGAGTTCAAAATCAATTCTGTGATCCAATTCCACTAAAAAGAAAAGAAGTCAAACAAATGAATAAGTATTACAAGATTGGTTCTATACAGACTTACTAGAGTTGAGAATAAAAATTTACCAAATAGAAGTGACTCTCCTAATTATTATTACTATTTTTTAAAAAGTGACTTTCCACTCTAATCTTACAGGAAAAAACACTCAAGAGCCTCAGCAGCTCAGGATTCTATTTGGTGAACCCTCTCCTTTGTGTGCTCAGGTCAATATGGAATAATAAAGCAAGAAAACAAAAATCTCGCTTGGTATCACATAGTATATTTGGAATAAAGAAACTGGGCTCAAATGCTGGCTTTCCCATTTAATCTTTGTGCCTAATCTGTAAAATAAGGCAAACAGCCTTCTTGCAGAATGATGGGCCAGGCTTACACATAACAATGCCTACAGAAGTGCAACAGGGCACTCAAAGGGTCCTTCACTGGGGAGGCCCTCTACATCAACTGGCTCAGGGAGACGTGTTGGAAGATAACATCTATTACAGTCCTACCACGTTTTCCTCTCCACTTGGCTGAAATCCCCAAAGGCAGCCACGACACACCCTAGTCTCTATCCTGTCAGCAGGGCCTAACATGTACCTGGAACATACACGCTCATTAAATGTTTGTTCAATAAAAGAATCCACTAGGTGGCCAGGAAAGTTAAACTGGGAGGAACAATGGTAATTCTTAAGAGGCAGGATTTCATTTTATAACAGTGTTGTCTTCAAACAATTCAGTGAATTCACTCAAGTCTTTCCTAAACACACAGAAAATCCCTGCAATACGTGTTAGAGAAAAACCACCTTACCAAATCAAGGCGCTAAGATTGTGATTGGTTCATCTAACAAATCCTTAGAGAGAAAACACTTAGAAAACGATAATTTGATCTTCAGAAACTCCTTTAAAACTGTCAATGAGACATACAATATTTTGAAGGGTCTTAAAAATAAAAAGCACCGAAATCACTACTATTCAGACAGTCAAAGTCTGCTCTTTGTTCAGAGTACCAGCAGATGTGAAAAGTAAAAACTGGCAAAAACTAAGGGGGTGGGAGAAAAAGTTGGGTTTTGCTTTACCCTGGAAATTTGGTAATTGCATATAGGAAATCACATCATTTTAGAGAATGATTTCACATAAATGTTTAGCTAATGCTTATTTTAAACAGGTATTTTGTGACAATACCATTTGGTGATTTAAAAATGCATTTACAGTTGTTATTTTCTATTCAATTGTGCTTTTCTGACAAAGAATGTCAGAAAATATCTACCCAGTTAGGTTATAGAACCCCATGAAATATATCAACATAGGCTTTTTACAAAGTTTTTTAAAAAACAAAATACAAAGTATTTTTTTCATTTAAATTATGATAAGCTAATCCATAATAAATAGTTGAAATCCACATGTGGAACTGTGGGATAGTAATGTCTTAATTTTTTACCTTTTGTATTCCATGGGACATTTGTGTTAAATTGGTAGGTACATTCTGGCACAACAGACAGGAAGATGAAAAGAGGAAGTGAATTCTCGAGCACCATGAAGAGGAGTCAAGGTGAAGTTAGTTATAAAGAAAAAAAAAGGAGAAATAAGAGGAAAAACAGAAGAGATGGGAAACATACACAGTAAAACTGGTGAAGCCCACACCAAGTTATTTCTAAGAATTCACTTTTAAATGCCACTGTAGAATGTCTTCCTAGTCCAAGTCTTAGGTTGAACTGCTGTTTTAAAGTCAAAGAAAGGGAGATTTTCAACTAGTGTTATTTGGCTCCACTTTGATTTTATGTCCCTGAAATTTATTCTTAATATGCTATTACTGTGCAACACTGCCTTTCATATACTATAAACTCAAATGAAAAATTTATTGTTCCATTATATTATATGCCTTGTACTTCTCATCACCCAGAGGATCTTCAATAAGTGTCACTAACTAGATTGCCCCTCCCTATCCCTTTCTATTTATCTGTAGGTTGTCCCCATCAAAATGGGAATTAGGTAGCCAGCTTGTACCTGATGAACCTATTTTAGTCTCTCATCTTCCTTAAAAGGTTTACCCCCCGCAGTCTGGCTGCCATTGCAGCTGACCTCACGTTTGTGTTGGTTTTACAGGTGGATGGATGGATGTAAGAGGGCCTATGTCTCATCTTCCCCCTTTCTGTAGATCACAGAATTCCCAAGGGAGTGGGGTTACTACATGGCAGCACTATTCCATCAATATATGTACTATGAGATGTGCTCTTGGCCAAAGTTGGCCCAAATCTACATGGAGTTGCCTTGGACCCACTTTCTCATTGTTACCATATCAAGAAGGGGTGGCACCATACAGGTTAGTAGTTTTTTCCGAGTTTCTCTCACTGAGTTAGGTCAAAAAGAAAGGAGAACATAAAATCATCACTTCGTCCTTCTTTCTCTCTCTTGAGTGCCTAAGTGCTAAAATTCCTCTATCTACAAAAAGAAAAAAGAATGAGATTCCTGAACAATTGAAGAGAGTTAAAAATGAAAAAAAGGTTGTTGGCTTTTAACAATCATCAACAATTAGCACTGTGCTTTCAGCAGAGAATTCTTTTGTGCACAGGGCCTGTCAACATGGATATGGTGTTGAAAAGTAAAATATATGAATAGAAAGTCACCATCTTAGTATTATAATGTGTACTAACTAGACAGGCTTCTTCTGTTTAATGGGAGTGTCTTAACTTCCCTGGAGAGAAATTTTCAAAAACGTAATGAATCTTAAAAGTTATCTTATTTGTAAATAACAATTATGGTCATAACTGCATGATTTTTTGCTTCAGGTAGATACCAAGAAAACCACTTAAAGTACTAGGTAAAGGAAACTGGGTTTCCAAATGACTGGTGAAAGATTCATTGGCAATAAGAAAGACTGTGCTCAGAGTTCTTGATAAATTATGTCTTCTTATTTTTGTGCTGCCTCAGAGCGACTATATATTTCATGTGGTTAGATGTTTGACATCCAAGGAATATTTAAATTTTGTGACTTATCATAGCTTCAAATATATTTAGGAATATTCTCTAACCATCCTTTATTTGAAAAAAATAACAAAAACTCCATGAGTTTTATAATCAGTTGTCATTTCTAACCCCCAAATTTCCCGACACTAATATACCCTGAAAGACATTCATATACCTAACATTTGACAACAGATGGGCTATTTGGGTAAATACAGGCTCATGGGTTGAATATAAAGAAACTCCTGGAGATGCCCAGATTTATTGGATCCTCTACCATCTGGTTGGAGAAATGTTCCTGATCATATTATTCAGAACTACTCCCTTCCACTCATCCTTAGTTCTCCTCAAAACTAACTTCTGGTTCTCTACATACTCTGTGCTTCCCACCTCTGTGTTTCTGCTTATGCTGTTTATTCTCTCTGCACTGTCTCTTCATCTCTGCTTGTCCAAATCCTACTTCCACAAAGCTTTTTTTGATTTCTCCAGGTTAAATCATTTTCTCATTCCTTAGAACTGTCAGAGGCCTCTACCTGTTTCTCTGTTATGTGGCTCATCACATTCTATCATATATTATAATTATTCCTGTAGTTATCTACCTTCCCTACTAGAATATATGCCCTCTAAAAAATACTTAACTTCCCCACCAGCATTTAAAATCTTTATGGGCAGCACTGAAATCCGTTTCATCTTGGTATCTTTTCTAGTGACTACCTACTTGGCTCATGGTAAAATTGTTGAATGAATAAAAACAGGAAAAGAGAAAATAGAAGCCATATACATAATACCATCTGAATCAGATCAGGGTGGTGCAATTATGATTAGTGGTCTAATTGCTTGGGTAGCTGGGATGGTTTTAAGGTAGTGAATAAAAAGGACTACTTGAATGTAGGACAAATGTATAAGTGGATTAATTTTCCTTTCTCCAACTAAATATGCAAAAAGCACACATCAATTATTTCTCTATGGAAGTGACCATTACATGAACAGGGACCAGAGAGAGCACTTATATAAGATCATTTCTTGAAGGGATTTCACTGAGTTAGATCAACACAAACTGCTGTTATACAGCCCCAAACCCAAATCAGCTTGTTATGCTGAAACACTGTTTTGGAATCTATATCAAGTAAGATTTTTTTTTTTAAATAGAAAAAGTGCATGAAAATTAGCAACTATAAATACAGAAATTATAAAATTAGATATGGTTAAAAAATCCAAGGAAACACCTGTAACTTATTTTTTTGTTAAAGGTAAAATTCGATATTTAAAAAAAAGGAAAGAGAAAGAAGCTATAAAAAAAGGAATGAGAAGTTAATGATGAAAATAATTTTAAACTGCTAAGATTAATCTTTACTGATACATTTTGAATCTGCTGAAAATTAAGAGACTAAAAATATCTCTTACATCCAATAATAATTTTTTCAAAGCGAACCTACACCTCTAAAGAACATTAAATATTTGTGTTGAAATCAGTATCAGTTATGGCATACCAACAGCCCTAGGGGAAGTGTTATTAATATCTGAAATAATTAGAAATGATAAAATCCTTTATACTATGAAATCCTTTTAAGTATATTACATGAAAAGAATACTGAATCTCTTTGAAGGCTGTAGGGCAATAGAGGAGAAAGAGAATGGCCTCATGCTTTTCTCCCCTCTCTAAAAGGTTCCTTCTTTGTAGAAGCATATAGGAGTATCATATATTTTAGCACATTAAGGGTCTAATCAATACTCGGGGGTTTCTGGACCACTATATTTAAGATTAGAAAATACAGGAAGAGAATACATATAAAATAGTCTATTAATGGTAACATCCAAGCTGATCTCATAGAACTGATCCAATTTTTCAATGAGCAGGAGAAATCTAAGTAGATCATTTTCATAGTGCTCTGAATGCTATTCCTGACATATACCATACCGAGGGTATTATCTTTATTCTGCATTACATTTTCCGGAAAAAGAAGTTGTGGGAGATTAAAGAACGATTCTTGAAGTCTGAAATCTGTGAAAAAAAAACACAAGATGCTGTAAAGTGTTGGCTGATGGTTACAAATGGCCTTCAGTGATGCAGTGGCCAAAAATTAGAACAATACTCCCAAATAAGCTGATTAAACCTAGCATACATAAAGAAGTACACACGTTGGTTTTTGTGAAGAGCTCTTTCATGGAAAATGTAAGCATAATTAACTCTGAAATATAATGTCATAATCTGTTAACACCCAAATATCTCCCAAATGTATAGTTCATTTAAGTTCTAACCTAGAGGCAAAACAATGCTAAAAGAAACAGATTCTTTTCATAATATGTTACAAACACAGGGGAGTACAAGAAATGAAACAGTAAAACCACTGGAAATAAGCCTATACTTTTCAAAAGAAATGAAGAGTAGCTATATAAGATGCTTCAAATTGATGTCAATAAGATGGTTTCAACTGACAACACTAAATCTTCAAAGAGAGAAACCTGATTGATCATGAATTCACAGTCTGTGTCCATCTTACCCTCAAAAAGCAAGAGAATCAAAGCCGGTAGCTTCAGAATGAAGGTTATCGAGAAGAACTGAGTCAATCAAATGTGAGCAGAAAGGAAGGAAGGAAGGAAGAAAGGAAGCCAGAATCACCTAATCACAGTGACCAAATTCCAGAAAGAAGAGTTAAAGAAGAAAGGTTTTATGATTTGCAACATATAGCCAAAAGAGCAATTATGACTTAAGAAATTTGTCTAAATCAGGATTACATAGAAGAGTGTATTACTGAAGCAAGTCCAAGAATTAGTAAGGTGAATCTTGAGGATTTGATTTAAAAGGCATAATTCTCCTGTAGTAGTGGTCCAATTTTAAAAGTTGGGCTTTTTAAATCTGTATCTAAAGATGAATACATGTAACTAAGAAATCATGATTAGCTCACAGTTAGTTGAGTCTATAGTTGGCAAGTAATTTACCATTAGGACCAACAAAGAATTTATATGCTAGAATGACAGAAAACATATTCTGTTAAGATATTAAAATATAATAATGCAATACATCTAAGCATCTCTACTCACTTGTACTGGAAGAAGAAATAGGTTTCTTCTTTATTATCACTTTGAAATTTCTATTAAGTAGTAGAAAAACTAAAAGATAGGTTTCTTCTCTCAGACCCTATAGACTTCTCTCTGTATGTCTTCATTACCCCGTCTCTTGGGCTCAAAATACCCTGCTCTTCTTGTTCCCTCGTTCACCCTAATGGTTACTAGCATCATTGCTGTGCATTAACTTTACAAGGAATTGTGACTTTTTACCTGCCATTTTACAAAATTCTTTGAAGTTATTTTTCCTCAGAAGTTTAGTTTTCTTTTGACATCTGCATGTTATAACAGAATTTTGTATTTTCACAATCTCATTTCTGATAGTAAGCAGAAGTGAGAGTTTAAGTCAGCAATAGTATAGGAACTCTTATAAGAAAACTATGAATTTTGTACAAATATCAAAATCTGAAATGAATTTTCTAGGCAGTGTTCAAAAGGCTTGCAACTATAAAATTTTTAGTACTCAGAGTCTGACATAGATAGGATTAAGTTAAAAAAATGGAATTGGCCCAAATAGGAATGTCCAACTCAGAAATGGCTAGGATAATTCATCATGGAGTGGAGGTGACTCTGGAGAAAGATCCAGCCCCTAGGACTGTCGCACAGCAATGAATGCTGGTTGTTTTAAAATTCAGAGTAGCAGACACAGTAGGAAAACAAGGCTCTAAGTATCTGAAATGAAATGCTTAAAGATTTTTAGAGGAAGAAAATAAAATTTTCTTGCTATAGGTACAGAAAGGAAGTAGCTAATTTCAGAGTCAACATTTCCTTATGTAAGTCAATGGAAAACTAGGACTTGACTTATTAGTCTTATTTTACTGGATATTTAAAAATAAGGTTCAAGTTTACATCCCTGGAAGTAAATATATACTAAGTGTATTAGTGTTTCACAACTATTCAAGAGTTTAGACCTTATAAATCCACTGGAAAAAATTAAATAAAGCTCCATTCTAATATAAGTCCAGTATAATTATCCTTTCATTCACTCACTTCTTGAGTATCTATTTTACACAAGGTAGCTGGGACAGGATTGGAAGCGATACAGTGGTTCCAATACAATTAAAGCTCTGAAGGTTTTATAATTCGGTTGGATGAAGGGAACTGAGGGATTAGCACCAGGACAGCTTTGGCATAGCAGTTTTTAAAAGTATCAAGAGTAAATACAGCATAGGTTTGAAGCAATTACATGAATTTTTAAGGCTGAGAAGACCATATTAAAAACAAAAAAACACTTTAGAAAAATCAGGGAGTGCTTACCACAAAGAGATTTGTTTTATGCTTGATGTGTAACACCTCTGTGCCACAAGGCCCTGATTATTAATGCTCTTTACTTAATTCACCAACGCAGAGAGTAAAAATGCATTTACCTAGGGATTATTCCTAAAAATGTAAGTAGAAGAAAAAGCATTGTTTCTTTAAAAGCTAAGGCAGGCGTTAGATTAGATTAAGAGTTGACTGCTAGTGTTAATATCTTAACCCTTTGTGCTCCGCACGTTTTAAAAAGGAACGGTGTAAACCTGTAAAGAACAGTATGAACTAACATGCAGAGTCAAGAAAGCCAGAACTGCTATGTGCAAGGGTCTGCGTTGCCACAGTGGACGTGGGAGGTGAGGCAACCGGCTTCTTCTCGTCTTCCACAGAGTCCCTTGATGCCTCAGATGGCTGTGATGCAGACGAACGTCCGAACCTTGAGAACAACATTCCTCCAAGTCCCTTTCCAATGCTCGCAGCCCCTACATTTCACAAAACAGGGCAGTCATTCTGCTGAATTACACCACACACCAGGCTAAAGAGCACCACCCATATTTACAGCCAGTTGGCAGAGGGACTAAGCCCTAGTCACGTTTTTCCAGGGTGGGTACATAAGAAAATTACAATTTATATTGTAGGTTTCTAAATAAAAATGGTGTTGAATAGAATAAGAGTTGTACAAACTCCAGGAATATAGCTTACAAAGGAGTAAAGATTCTATTTTATTCGTGATCATTGTTTTTTAAAGTATTTCGTAAGATTACAAATGTTAATAAAAAGAACCATGCCATTCACATGGGCATATATATTCACTATTGATATGCTTACTCCTGAGGTTAAGTGGATATGTTATAAAAAGCTATGAATAAACAATCTTTATGACGAAGTCAAATATCAATGAGTGCAGCAGATAAAGCCTTTTTACAGTGCCATCTTGTGGCATTTTATACTAAGGCAACTTGTAACCAAAAGCAATGGACAAACCAAAGTGGCACAGAATTGAACTCTGGCGCTACACCATTGTGGCTGGTACCGGAGATCATTCAAAGAGAAATTAAATACCCTTGTTGCCCTCAGGAAGGACACATATTTCGAGAGACTTTTAGGACAGGGATCAGAGAACTGGTCGGCAGGGGCACCCTTAGTACTCAAGCACTCCCTCATTTCATGGATGAGGAAGCAGAGCATTAAAAACTACGTGACTTCCCAAGATCTCACAGTAAGCGATGGGGCCAAGATAAAAATGAGGGACTTGATTCCCCGATCTTCTTTTGTGCATCCAGCTGTCTCATATTCTTTAACTACAGGATCTGATCTAATTAAGAGAACTCTAGGGCTTTTGCCCTCAAATATGAACAGTGAGAAGGTGGTTAACACTAACCACAAGGATTAACTGTTGGATGTTTTGTAATACACAGGGTATTTCCAAGTACTTACAATTTAATGTCTATATAAAAGTGCTTAAATTCATTGATAAGGAATACTGAAAAGAAATTACCTAATATGCTTGCTTTGCCTATATTTGTTATAGATTCCCCATAGTGTCGGCGGGACAAGACTGGTGAAGTCACAGGGCTTGGTATTGCTGAAATGCCTTCACTGTCTGAAATTGAGGTAGGTTCTTTTGCTGGGTGAAGAAAGCTTGGCTTCATATATTCATAAGGTAGAGGATTGGAAGTATTATACCAGTGGATCTGGACTGGTGAAATGTTGCTGTAGTGTTTCAGTATTAACGGTTCTAATCTATAAGCCTTGATTTAAAAAAAAAATTCAAAGAAACAAAACATTAAGGTACAATGCTTGGATTTTAGTAAACTGTTCATTCTTATTTTATTGCATGCTCAGTAGACCTTAGCAAATGTTTAAAAACCTGATATTCTTAACATGCGTTCTTATTTCTTCACTGTTAATAATATGTAGTTTGTCTAATTATGGATCCTTGATGAGATTATAAAAAAACAATTAGTCTAGGCTAATAGTGCCCACTCATTTGTTTTTCAGAGAAATATTCATTTTTATTGTGTTCTGATATCATCTAGCAATTAGATTTATATTAGTCTCACAAACAAAACTGAAGCAGTAAGCAGTAACCTGGAACAGAGCAAATAAGGTCAATGTTTAATATCTAAGCTCCCAGTAAGCCCTACTTTCAAGTAGATTCATATAGTAACAAACACGAGATGATGGTATAAGACCATTTGTCTAATGTGAAGTAGGGATGATACAGCAGAAAAGCCAATGGACTTGGCATCAGAACTCCCCTAGTTCATATTCTGGCCTCTGTCACTTATTAACTATATGACACTCACCAAGTCACAAGGTCTCAGAGCCTCAGTTTCCTGAGCTATAGAAAGGAGATAACACTTCCTACTACCTCACAAGGATGTTGGGAAGGATAGATAACTTTGGAAAAACTGCCTAGCACAATTCTGACATAAGCTATTTAAAATAAATTTTCACAGAAGAACTATAAAATGAATAATAAAAATAATTTGTAATAATAAGTTTGGAACCCTCCTTTATAATACAGCTGACCCTTGAACAACACAGGTTTGAACTGCGTGGGCCCACTTATTCGTGGATTTTTTCCCCCATAATTACATGTTACAGCACTACGTGATCTGCAGTTGGTTGAATCTGTGGATGCGGAACGGTGGATACAGAGGGCTTCCTGTAAAATTACACCCCAATTCTCGACTGAGCACAGGGTGTACCCCAACCCCTGAGTTGTTCAAGGGCCAACTGAATAACAAAGTTTAAGACTGTACAAAGTATAGGGTATATACTGAAAGTTTAGAGTTCACCTATGATCTCAAGTTCACCTTCAAGTTCTAGAAGAGTGAGTTAAATGAATGCATATGAACAAAATACTCAAGGTCTAACTGGGTGTTTTGCACACGTTTTACTTAATCCTAATAACCCTATGAGGTAAAATATTATCATCTGCATCATATAGATAGATAAGAAACAGTCTCAGAAGTGAGTTGGCCAAGATCGTGCAGTCAGTATTTGAATCTAATACTAGATTCCATTTCAGTGAAATTTCTTAGATATAACCGTTTTGATTCTTTAACATATGAGAAATTTTCTAAAATTCTGGTGTTTAGTCAATGTTATATTTATTTGGTACTAGCAAAAGATCTTTTAAAAGACTTTATAGAATTATATAAAGCTATTTTTCAGAGAATAAATGCTATTTAAAATAGTTTGTCTTAAATCTAGTTATATCTAGCCTTGTCCCCAAGAGGATTTAAGGAAGAATTTTTCTCATCCAAAATCATACTTGGCGTTAAACTGGTTACCTGGATGCAGACAGATCCTAGGAGTATTTACATTAAAAAATTTATTTACAGTACAAACATACAGAGAATGTAAAAATCCAAAATGTCATAATTCTACCAAGCTAAAATAAATTCTCCCACTTTTCTATGTTTAATACATAATATTTAAATATTTTCATTTCTAAGAGGATCTACCAATCACATTTCAATGTGCAGCATACTTTAGAGAAAAAAGTATTTAAAGTGAGATTTAAAAAATTTATGGTTGCTACATGATTGGTATTACAACTGGTTAAGGTCTGAAAGTCCAGATGACTCCTGTCTTTTGGATTAATTGTCTAAAGATAACATTTTTACATTATGCTTTCATCCTACATATACAACATAAACAGAACATCTTTAAGGTATTTTATTTCCTGATCCCTAAACTAATCAAAGAACAAACATTTTAAAAATATGAACTCATGCAAATGTAATAGATAAAGGCATATCTTGGAGATACCGCAGGTTTGGTTCCAGATCACTACAATAAAGTAAATCACACAAATTTTTTAGTTTCCCAGTGCATATGAAAGTTAAGTTTACACCATATCTGTTAAATGTGCCACAGCATTATGTCTAAAATAACAACATACATACCTTAATTAAAAACTAATGCTGTTGGAAAAATGGCACCAATAGACTTACTCAATGCAGGGTAGGCACAAACCTTGTTTGTAAAAAAATGCAGTATCTACGAGAGATGTCTGTAAATGAACGCTTTCTCATAAATTCAGCAGTACCTTGAAAGATTTCTTACAGAGTCTCTTAGGAAAAATTTAATATTGAGAGATAAATGTCCATATTTGCAACTCACCACTGGATCTGTTGGATGAAAAATGTTTAGTAATCGGTTACAAATCTCTCTGGGCAAAATATGGTCTTGACTTCCAGTGTTTCCTGGGCGGATGCCACGCAATGCCAAAAAAACTGCCAGTGGGGATCCCATACAGAAGAAATTTTCAACCTACAATGATAAAGTCATCCTAAATTTTAAAAGTAGTGAAGTGTTTTTCAAAGAATTCAGGTACAACATAATATATGGTAAAATACAAATAATAAATTTATCTCCAAATATATATATTTTTAAATGAGCTTTGTCTAGATGGTATCTGCATTACTTATTAACTATATAACAACCATTAATTATTCTAAACAGTCTATCCAGGAGCAACTTCCTTACCTTTAAATCTAATAGAAAATGAAGAATGAGAATAAGGAGAAGGAAGATTTATTAAGCTACTATTTTGTGTAAAGTAATAGTATATTAGGTATTCTAAAACGTATAAAGACCAATAAGGCAGAGCTTCTGTACTCAGAGTTTACAATCCTGCGGGAGAGGCAGAATAAAATAGTGCATAATAGAGGGAAAGCGTGCTACAGGAGAGTAGACAAAGGAATAATTAATCCCAACTTTGAGGGCTTTACAAAGGAGGAAGCATTTGCACTGGCCATAAAAGATGAAAAGGATTTCCAAAGTTGGGGTTGGGATATACGGGGGCTGGAAAGATATTCCATACTAATAGAACCACATGAACTAAAGCAGAGGGAGGAAAGAAACTGGCTTAATTTAGAGAATAAAAATAACCTGATATGGTTGAAAATTGAGTGTGGGGAAAATGTAACTTGGAAAGAGAATGTACAGAACCTTGACTGTCTGACTAAAAGAGTTGGGCTTAATTTATTTTACAGGTAGTGAAAGACAACAGGATTTGACCCATGTTTTAGGAGGTTAGTACATCTGGTAGCAGCTTGTGAGTGAACTGGAAAATTAAGAGGTTAGTGACTTGGAGACAAGTTAGAAAACTATTGAAAGAGTTTAGGCAAAAGATAATCTGCACCCAGGAGGACAAGCTGTTCCATTCAGAAATGGAAATTTGAGAGATTAGGATGGAATCAACATGAATGAATGGAGATGGGGATAAGGAAGGTGTCAGAGGCAATTCACAAGATTTGGGTCTGGCTGACTGGGAAGATATTAATTAATCCATTAATTGTAACAGATACTCTAAGTAAATCATGTTTTTGTTCATAATTAGTTTGAGGTATCTGTAACATACCTAACAGGTAATTGAGAATTTAAGACAAGAAATAAAGAATTGGATATGCCAACTTTTCTTTCTTTGTTTATGATTGGCTTGCAGTTTGGTAGACAAACACACAAAGGAATTATTCTCTCTCAGATAAGAGTAACGATTGCTTTAGTGTTATCTATATTCATCAAATAATTTTAAAGGTGAAGAAGAGCTTTAGACATTTAGTCTAACCGCCTCATCTAGAGATGAATAAACAGATGAATTCAGAGATGTTAACTGATTTTGATTTGGCTAATGTTACACAACTAGTTAGTGGCAAAGCCTCATGAGCACAACCAAAGCTTCCCACTCTCTAGACCAATGTTTGTTGACATTTTTTTCCTCTTTTGAAAGTTCAATGGTAATGTGTGACAAATCTAACACTTTTATTTATGAAAGTAAATCCATCTGCCAGTTAACAGGCATAGAAAGACCTCTGTTTCTTTTAGAACTCGGGAGTACTAAATATTAATTTGCTAATTCATCATATATTCCTTTTTAAATTTCAGATTTCTATATTTTTTCTCTATAAGTAATTAAATTAAAAATTCATATTATTAGACTACATGACTATGTATTAGAAGGATACACAATTATAGGGCATCAACTCTGGTAATGTGATAACTGAATTTTGAGATAATAATATACTTAGTGGATTGTACTCAACTCTCTAGTACAAAACCCAGGACATGAAATAGAAGAGTTTACTTTTACTATCAGATCAATTCTACATATTTAACTGATTATATATAATAATGGTGGTAGAGATGGAACTCAAATTCCAGGTGGGGGGGTGACTCCAAAGACCATGCTCTTATGGCTTTTATTTTATTTTTATTATTATATTTTAACATCTTTATTGGAGTATAATTGCTTTACAATGGTTCTGCTTTATAACAAAATGAATCAGCTATACATATACATATATCCGCATATCTCCTCCCTCTTGCGTCTCCCTCCCACCCTTATGGCTTTTAAATGTATCTTATAACTTTACCATATGGCTTTTAAATGTATGTTAAAAAAAAAAAACAAAAACCTTTATAAGTCATACAGATAGATTCAATAAGAATTTTTGCATCATTCCATCACTTAACCTGTATGTTAAGTGCCCATGATAAAAGATATCAAGAAGAAACAATAGTACACTAGACATGGGCATATATTCAACTGGAAATTAGTATTAGGAAACTTACGTATGTTCCATTTAACACTGCAAACAAATTGTTATTCAGGTATAGGCTGTGTCTTCTCCAATGGTCAGGTCAATGTCAATGTCTCTCTGCAACTTTTTATTCTTCTAAACCATTGCTTTCGACAGCTCTATTCCAATGCTCAAAAACCCTGAAAAGCTTTCCACCGTCCGTATCAAACATAAGGTCTCTTTTTCTAGCTCTTCCTGCTTTCCTACAGCCTCCATGCCCTTTATCCTGTATATTCTGGCCAAACTGGTTTGCTCACTTTGCTCCAAACTAACTGCGTGCACCTCATCTTGTGCTTTTATCGTACACTTCTTATTGATTAAAATGTCAGCTTTCCATCCCTGGAATCATCACTGATATAATTCCAGTTATTTTTCTTACTACATACCACTAGTTGCTCACAGAGATTTGTTAAATTCTAAATATTAGATATTTACCAGATCTGTCTCTGTTTTTCTTTTCTCACTATTTAAGATTATTTGGTGTTTCTTGGACGTACTATGAAGGTATATCCCTCCATGCCTTTGTTTATGCTGTTTCTTTCAAGAACAGAGCAGCATTTCTCCTTTCCTCTACTTGGCAATATCCAGTTTACTGAGATTAAGTAAAAATGTCATTCGTTTGTAAACATTTACAGGCAAAATTAAACCTCCTTCTTATGCATACATCATTCTTTATACTGCTAATAGATCCAGTAACACTGCGTTACATATTTTGAGGGCTAGAAAACCATCTTGTCCATTCTTAGTGAAACACAGAAACCAGCAGTGTCCAACACACTGTAACTGTTAAAAAAAAAAATTCATTTGAAAGAATAATTAGGATTTAATTTGAACCCTAACATCATGCTTCAAATGATGTTTGAAAAAAACGCTGAGATCAACAATGAAAATATCACCTGTCTTTCCTTACCTTAAATTTTAAGGCAGGTGTTTGTGTCATAGATGATGCCTTCAGTCCGTGTAGCCGTTCTTCTATGTCTCTCAGCCTAGAAAGGAGTATGAGATTATGTACACATTCATATTTATAATTTCATAAGTATTAGATGTTTACCAGTTCACTAAGCATAAAGAAGAAAATAATGACCCATCATCCAATCCCTCAAATTAATCCTTATTGACAGAATTTAATAAATGTACCTGCTGTAGTACAGAAAGTCTAAAAGTTTATGAAAGGACTTCCCTGGCAGTCCAGTGGTTAAGACTCTGCACTTCCAAAGCAGGGGGCGCGGGTTTGATCTCTGGTTGGGAAATTAAAATCCCATAAGCCATGTGGAGTGGCCAGAAAAAAAAAAAAAAAAGGGGCTAAAACAAAAAGTTTATGAAATAATTAGTAAAAGTACCCCTATTCTTCCAATACATGCTGTTAATAGCTTTTTGGGGGAAACCTTTAGAAAAATGTGAGGCACATACAAGCATATATACATCTTTAAAAAAAAAACAAAGCAAGTGTTCATACTACATACACTATTCTATATCTTTCCTTCTTCTACAGTTAATAATGAATCTTAGCAATCCTTTCACTTGTCTGCTGACCTACTTCAGTCTTTACAACAACTGTAATTGTCCATCATACAGATAAACCACAGTTTAACCTTCCTCTGCTAGGAACATCTGGGTTATATCAACTTTTTCCTACTACAATGTTCTGTATCTAAGTCTGTTAAATTTGTTTTACTGGATTTTATGTCTAAAATATGGCTCTGAGGCTTGCCAACATGACATTTTCTTTCAAAACTACCAATTATTTCTGACACTAAAAAATTTATGTATTTTTCCTATGGTACTTAATAAAATTCTAAATGAAATCCTTAGACAACTTCTATAAGACAAAAATAAATTCAACTGTTCCTGAGTGAAAATTTAAGTCAGCTAAATTGGTTGTTTTTATATAATGCTAACTATCAAAATGAGTGACTTTTCACTGTTCTATTAGAATCAATCAGATGATCATTAAGAGAACAAAAGAGCATGTAACTAGAGATGAAGATAGGAATGTAGCAAAGAATTAAAAGATAGTATCAGGGGCTTCCCTGGTGGTGCAGTGGTTGAGAATCCGCCTGCCAACGCTGGGGACACGGGTTCGAGCCCTGGTCTGGGAGGATCCCACATGCCACAGAGCAACTGGGCCCGTGAGCCACAGCTACTGACCCTGCACGTCTGGAGCGTGTGCTCCGCAACAAGAGAGGCAGCAATAGTGAGAGGCCCGTGCACCGCGATGAAGAGTGGCCCCCCCCTTGCCGCAACTAGAGAAAGCCCTCGCACAGAAACGAAGACCCAACACAGCAAAAATAAATTAATTAATAAACTCCTACCCCCAACATCTTCTTTTAAAAAAAAAAAAAGATAGTATCAGGAAGGCTGCAAATGATAATTATAAAATCTGTCAAAAATATATTTGTCAACAAAAAAAGGGCTTTAAAATTATTTTCAGAATAATAAGAAAGGTAAAGGTCCATCTCTAATATTAGTAAAACTACGAAGGATTACAAGCTAGTAAACATTTTCAGTAAGGATTCTACAAAGTGACTCAGCTTGGAATAAGTTTTAGATTTCACTCCTAATAAACTGTGAAGAAAAGACAGAAGGAAAAAGAGGAAGATGGAAGAATAATTCATTCCATGCTATAGGAAAACACCTAATTAGTATGAAAATTAAGTCTCTAGCTTGATTAGGCATGTTATTCAATAATCTTTGTACCTGAAACAATGTATTTTTTTCATTATGAAAATCTTTTCACCTAAGAAGTCCAGTGTTTCCATGAAGACATTTTAAATTCTTTTAAGAGATTAGGATATTTTACCGTTCTTTAGTTACATAGAGCTCATCAAGAAGATGACGTTCTTCATAGCTCATCCATTGTTCATCAGGCAACTCTTCTTCCTTCTGCAACAACTGTTCATAGAGTCGAACTGGATTCCAGCCAGTCATTATGTCATAAGTGATTACACATCCCAAGGAATGTGACACTATTGAGACTTTACCCCCTTTTTCTTCAAAGTCTGGATTCCGAGAACAGAAAAGGGAATATAATCGATTCAGCTCTTGCTGAAGGCCTTTAACTAGCTGTTTGAAATAAGAAAACATCAAATTAGAGTAATCACTGACTACTATAAACTTTATTTCTAAACTCAAATACACTAAGGAAGAAAAACACACATTACTGGCCAAATATATCTAGGTAATTAAAATGAACTCAGAACCCTACAGGAAATGAAGTAAAGGTATATGTAATATTATAATCCATATCAACACTAAAGAATAAAGGCAGATGTTACCCACACAGATCCTTTCATAGTCCTTAAACCAATTACTTAAGCCAGCAGTTCCAGAGATTTAAAAAAAAGTTCCATGCAAATTCTAGTAGATTTCCCAAGAGTCCTGGATATTTCTTCTTCGTTACAACGGACTCATATGCAGTTCTAAAGTCTTGTACCTTGTAGTTTTTAAGCCACAGTAAGTTTTAGGAAAAGAATATCTGAGTTTATGGTAACAGGGTTACTAACATATTGTACATGCAACATATATATACTATTACTTTATGCATTCTTTTAAAGATTTTTTTTGATGTAGACCATTTTTAAAGTCTTTATTAAAATTGTTACAATATTGCTTTTTTTTTTTTTTTTTTAATGTTTTGGTGTTTTGGCTGTGAGATGTTAGCTCCCCGACCAGGGATGGAACCTGCACCCCACGCACTGGAAGGCGATGTCTTAACCACTGCACTGCCAGGAAGTCCCACTTTATGCATTTAGATAAGAGTAATGTAACAAAAGCCCATTGTGTGACAAAAGAAAAAGCTTATGTTGATCTACTTGATATTCCAAAATTCCCACTAAGTTGGTAATACAGATAACAGCAAAAAGTTGTTTTTAAAAAGCAGGACTTTTTTAAGGTTTAGAGGTTAATAATGTGGAGAGTATCATAGTCATTTTTCTTTCTAAAACTGCTTTCTTGAAATTTAGCTTTAACAAATATTACTGAAATATTCTATGAAGTAGGAAGAACAAGGTTCTTTTGTTACTCAAATTCATTTATATGGGGCCCTGACCTGACTTTTAAGGCAGTCCTCTCCTCTTCCTATCATTGCTTACTACTATTTAGTTATAAAATTCCTGCCTGATATTCAACTTCTCACTTCAGTCCTTCCTAATATGTCAGCTGTTATTCAGACAAACAAACATTATATACTGCTTCCATTTTCAATCTTTAGCCTCCACTAGGTTTCACTGAACATTCTTTAGCAGATACAAACTGGAAATTATTTGAGCATTCATGCTTGGCTGGGTTAGCAGTGACATGAATGAAGGTGCAATGTTCTTTCTGATTGCTGACATCACAGAGCTCTACACTGCAATACTGAGGTCTGGTTAAAGCTACTGAAACCATGTGTTGGGTCTGGAGGGCTTGTTAAATACAGATTGCTGGGCTCCATCCCAGAGTTTCAGACTCAGCAGTTCTGGGGACCACACTAGTGGCAAATGCATATAAAAATCTCCCAAGACATGGGTTGTAGGTAATTCTAGTCAACAGAATTTAAGAAATAGGCAGTGTGATATCAAATTACATGCTCTTTTCAAAGGGAGCTATAATATAATGCTTTGGACTTGGCTTTGATAAGAATATGAACCAACCCTTAAAATTTTGTTACTTTCCTAATTTATAATCTACATGAAGGGATGTGTAGAAAAAGTTAATGTTCCAATAAAATAAATTCCTTTAAAAGCAACATTTGTTAATAGTTTTTACTTTTGAAAGCCTTGATTTTAAGACTCCTACCATGTAAGAATAGAAGCACTAGATCCCTTTGTGACCAACTATATTCATTTGGGATATCTGAACCAAGATTAATGATATATCCTGTGATCTTGATTTTATTAATTCTACAATATTATCTAATCAGTTCAGCTAACCTCTTACATACGCAGGCACTGGATGGCTCTTCAAAAGTTTAAAAGTTTCTCATTCTCATAACCACTGCCCCCAAATTAAAATTTATGAAGAAAGTCAACCGAAGAGGAAAAAACCCCAGCAGCTTCAAGAGAGAATCCAAACACCCAAAATAGGGCTGAAGAATATAATTAGTCATTTGTCCTTCTCCCTGTTACAGGAAATTTTAATGAGAAAAAGTAATTTAGAGAGTTTTAGTCATATACATCAATTAAACAATTTTCAAATAACAATGGCAAGATAGGGCCATGACAATTCTCTTTATAGTTCTTCATTTTTAAAAGCCATTGAAAAGAGAGTTCAGATGTACAAAAGATATACAGTTCTCTCTGGATTTTTCATGTTACTTTATTTAGGGTTGAAGAAAGAGCCAAAGGCTCTCTGATGATGTCTTGATAGAATGGAGTTAGTTTCTTTTTTAAAAACTGGTCCTCAGAAAGTATGGCCTGAGAAGTACTGATCGATACACAAAACTTTTTCCCTAAGCACACTTTTTTAGGGCACAATCACTAATTAGGGTCCTCCCATGTGCATCTCAGAAACTTGAGTGAAAAGGGGCCTTAGAGATGATCTAACTTAAACTGCTGTGAAGATAAAAGTCCCTTCAGTAACACTCCTCTTAAGGGATAAGGAGCTCAGCATCTACCCCAGTGAGTGTCTTCATCCAGAAGTGGTCACTCCTATTTAAAAAAAAAATTTCCCCCCCAGTTTTACTGAGATATAATTGAGATAGACTGTTTAATTTTAAGGTGTACAATGTAATGATGTGATACAGGTATATATTGTGAAATGATTATCACGGTAAGTTTGGTTAAAACCCATCACCTTACATTATTTACAAATTTTTTCATTGTAACACTTCTGTATTTTTAAGGCAGTTTTGCTTATAACACAGTTCTTCATTAGTAACCAAACATGTTCCTTTCTGTATTTTCAATTCACGGATCCTTATTTTACTTTCTAGAATTAACAGAGTAAGTCTATCCCTTTTTTTTTTTTAAATTGTAGCCCTTGAAATATATAAAGACAGATATATACTTAATTACAACTTGAAACTCTAAGCACAAGGAATTTATATATCATAATATCTTTGATCCTCATGACAATCTTTATCAACTAGGTATTTTATATCCATTATATAAGTGAGGAAGCTGAGAAAGTGAGAAATTTGATCTAAGCTAGTTAAGTGGCAGGTTTTGAATCTGCATCTATTTGACTCCAAAGGTTGAGAGGAAGAGAAAAAAGACTCTTATTTATGCCTATCAAATAAACCTAACAAGGTTAATTCACCAGGCATGACAATCCTACAGAAGCCCTGCTGGCTGTTACTTATCACTACTTCCCTTAGGAAACACATATTGTTGAAAAATAATTTAGTCTAAATATTGCCTAACACCAACCTTGTGTGAAATGGACTTTGATTCGCAAAATCAGCTTTCCTTTTTAAAGAATAAGAACAATTTTTGCCCACTTCTCACTAAGTTTTTCTTTTATTTTCTTTTGTTCTTCACAATGCCTTAAGCAATGTTCCCAAACTTCTCTGATGTTATCACCTGGGGAACTGTTAAAAACACAAATTCACAGGTTCTATCTCAGACCCACTGAATCAGGATCTCCAGAGGAGGGACCTGGGAAAGTATTTTTTAGTTTCTTTTTCTTAACTTCTTATTTGGGAGTAATTTCAAATTTATTAAATGTTGCAAAATAAAAATAGTACAAAGATCCTCACATAGGCTTTATCCAAAATTCACCTAATGTTAGCATTTCCTCCTATTTGCCTTATCATTTGTTCTGTTTCTGTAACACACACACAACTTTTTTGTGAACCATTTAAGGATATATTACATGTCATGGTCCTTTACCCCCAAATACTCCAGTGTATATTTCCTAAGACTAGGAATATTCTCTTCCACAATCATAGTGCTGTTATCAATTTCATAATTCACTTTGATATATTTCATCTAATCTAGTCTACCATTCACATTTTAATTTTGCCAGTTGATCTAATATTATCCTTTGTAGCATTTCCCCCGATCTAGTACAGGATACAGTCTAGGATGAGATATTACAATTAGCTATCACATCTCTTTAATCTTCTCTATCTGGAACATTTTCCACAGCCATTCTTTCTCTTTTATTATACCAACATTTTAAAAGAATACAGTCTCATTCCTACTTTTTTATTACAACTTCCTCATTTTATGTTTGTCTGATGCTTCCTCATAATTGGAATACTGCATAAATAATGCTGTGTCCTTCTCTGGGTGCCCCGCAGGAACACCCCATAAAGTTGTTGCTTGATTTCTCCACTGTATACCTTTATTTTTCTAAACTAAAAGCAGTCTGAGAGGATACACTTTAAGACCATGCAAATATTGTTTCTCATCAAAAAATCTGCCCTCATTTTAGCATCCACTGATGATTCTTGCCCAGTCCTCTCCCCTACCTGATCCTACCATGACGGCTGCAAAATCAGACTTTCCAACTCCAGCATTCCTTCCACATTTATTAGTAGGCCCTTGGCATCCTACTGAAGCAAAGGACCTCCCTTCTTCCCAATTTGTTTATTTATCATTGATAAGGACTTACACATTTTTCAATGATTTAGAATTCCTTAGTACATTATCCTTATTATAATTCTACAAAAGTACTATTAGTAATTCCTTACAATAAGTAATAATTACTTAATTATTTTGGTGCTCAAATTGTTCCAGATTTGGTCAGTGGGATACGCTTCTTTAATTTGACTATTATGTCCTTGTGTCTTGCTTCATCATTCTTTGGAGCATTTTTCTACCTTCTGTCAAAACAAATTCTTCCAGCTTTGACTTGGACCTATCCTGCCCCAGCCCTGGAATCAGCCATTTTTCCAAGGAACTCTACTTTTTCTTAGTGGAGAATAACAATGCTAGAGGCAAAGATCTGGGTGCTAGGTATGCTCACTGGACTGGGGTGTCTGCTTCTTGGCCCTTTCAGTGGACAGAGGTAGGAAATATATGCATATATATATATACTTCTGTGCTTAAGCATATACGCTTAAATATATAGATGTTATCTACATACACTGGCTTATTTTCAAAATAATAAATTCACATTAATACCCTCAATTCCAATGCCCCTCATGGGGTTCTTTTTTTGCCCGCATTTTTAATGAGCACCACAAGTGACTGTTCTAATTAGGGATGTTTGGGATACATTGCTGAAGATTGCTGGTGAATCTCAGACACCATTCTCAGTGCTTTTCCATGAAATTCAACTGGATCAAAAAACCAACTAATTTAAAACACTGGGTGTTCTTCCATTTCATTTATCTTAACGATCAGTTCCCTTTTCCTACTGAATATCTGGTTTATTCAATTCCATTCTGAGGAAAATTATCTTTGACTATAAGAGCAAACTAAAAAGTGATCACTTTCTCAGTCATCATTCACCAATGGCCAGAGGTCTGAGTCTGGCACTTTGCTCTTTTTAGTTTTTCTGGATATTAACGCCAACTTAAAGTTTTTAAAAAGCACTTATTACTTTTGGGGGACATGACTCAGCACATTTTAGCCTTGAAGATTCAGGATACCGTTTTAGGAGTACTACCAACCACATGTGCGTGTGAGTGGTGTGTGTGTATGTGTGTATAGTAATATGCTCGCAGCCCTTCTCTTTCCTTTCCCCCCCCTCACTGGTTTACTTGCAATACTACAGTTCAGTGTTCTAACCTTCAGAGCATATCTAATGATGCCCATTGTTCACTATAAAGGAGTATGAACGTGGAAATTATTAAGTGTTCTACTTCACCGACTAGGCCTTCCTTTTTGGTTAGAATTAAGCCCAGAATAGCAATTCTCCTTGTAGTTTCTTTTACTGTTTGTTCTCAATCAGATCAAGGCAGATCTTGCCCAATACTGGTATATGGCAATGAGGGGATATAGAAAGAGGAATGAAGAAAAATCCTAAGGGGATGGTAGTTGGAAGAGAAGGAATTTTCTGTGGCAACTAACCAAACATATTTCTGTCGATATGTAAAAGATATCCTGGATTAAGTTAGGGAATGACTCTGAATGAACAAAATCAGCAACGGATTGGCTTGGAGTAGCACAGAGCAGCAGAGCCGCTCTATTGGTAATTGCTCCTTGTACTAGTTTCTTTACCTTCAAATGAAGATACTAATCATATCTACTTCATAGGGTAAGGATTAAACAAGTTAATACATGTTAGGTAATTAATGTGGTTATTCCCATGAAACAAAATTCTTTTTCTGTTACCAATAAAGTGACAAATTGCATTGGTAGAGACTCCCTCATCCCTCTGAATAAACTATCTCCCTTCACCTACCCTCCCCATCTGCCCCCCTTTAGGGTTATCTTTGTGATGCATGAGCAAAATTACCATTTGAAAACTACAAAAATCCACTATAGAAATGACACAATAAAAGCAAGTCTTTTATATACAAAAACACTTGAAGGACATTTCTAAGTGTTTAAAACTCTTTTGTGGGACTTCCCTGATGGTCCAGTGGTCAAGAATCTGCCTTCCAATGCAGGGGACATGGGTTCGACCCCTGGTCTGGGCAACTAAGCCTGCATGCTCTAGAGCCTGCGTGCCACAACTAGAGAGCCCACACGCCACAACGAAGAGCCCGTGTGACACAATGAAAGATCCTGCATGCCGCAACCAAGACCTGACACAGCCAAATGAATATTTTTTAAAAAGCTCTTTTGTGAGGATAATACTTATAGATATTACTAATCAGACTTATGAAAACTGTTATTTTTCAAAGAGCTATTTTCTAACCAACTTCTCACTTCCAAGGTTACCCATTTTATTAAGTGTCCCAATGTGCAGTTTAAGACTTCAAATGCACTATGAAATACAGGCTATTTATAGATTAATGGATTCCTATAATTTCTCACTTGCTTGTAAAAAAAGAACATAAAATGTTAAAATTCAGGACACATGTTATCACTCAAAAAAATACCCAATAGCAATAAGATAAGCATGATACTTACTTCATCTCTATAAAGTGGGCTAGTATAATACATTATATCCATTGCACTGCTATTTAACATATCCCTTAAACCTCGCACTTTGTCTGGAGTAATGGAATCAACAGTGTCTACAAGTTAAAAAAAAAATTAAACTTAGAGAAGATTCATTTTAGGGAAAGAATAAACTGTGAAAAAAGTTACATTCCTTGAAATAACTGCTTTAAATTAACATTTATATATTCAAGACTAGCTTTGAATCTAATGAACCTTACCTTCTTGAAATTTTACTATATGTAAATTTTAAAATAATGATGAAGGGTATTTACCTACCGCAAACATCACTGCACTCATTAGTGCTGAAAGGTTAAAAAACATTTCCTCTAAATCAGGAACAAGCTAAGGATATCTACTTTTTTTTTATAATTAAAAAATTTTTTATTGAGGTTCAGTTGATATACAATATTATATAAGTTCCAGGTGTACAAACAGTAATTCACAATTTTTAAAGGTTATATTCCATTTTCAGTTATAAAATATTGGCTATAGTCCTAGTGTTGAACAATATATCCTTGTAGCTTTTTTATTTTATATGCAGTAGTTTGTACTTCTCAATCCCCCATTTCCTCTATCTTCTCCCTCCCCCCGGTAACCACTAGTTTGTTCTCTGTGAGTCTGTTTCTTTTCTGTTATATTCGCTAGTTTGCTTTGTTTTTTAGATTCCACATATAAGTGATAACATACAGTGTTTGTCTTTGTATGATTTATTTCACTTAGCATAATACCCTCCAAGTCCATCCATGTCATTGCAAATGGCAAAATTTCATTCTTCTTTTATGGCTGAGTAGTATTCCATTGTGTATGTATATATATGACATCTTCTTTATCCATTCATCTGTTGATGGACACTTAGGTTACTTCCACACCTTCACTATTATAAATACGTAATGCTGCTATCAACATCGGGGTGTGTGTAACTTTTCAAATTACTGTTTTCGTTTTTTTCGGATATATACTCAGGAGTGGAATTGCTGGGTCATATGGTAGCTCTATTTTTAGTTTTTTGAGGAACCTCTGTACTGTTTTCTAGGGCTGCACCAATTTACATTCCCACCATCAGCGTATGAAGGTTCCCTTTTCTCCACATCCTCTCCAACATTTGTTATTTGTGTCCTTTTTGATGATAACCATTCTGACAGGTGTGAGGTAATAGCTCACCATGGTTTTAATCTGCATTTCTCTAGTTAATAATGTTGAGCATCTTATTTGCCTGTTGGCCATTTGTGCATCTTCTTTGGAAAAACGTCTATTCAGGTCTTCTGCCCATTTTAATTGGGTTGTTTATTTTTCTTGATGTCGAGCTATATGAGGTATTGGATATTAACCCCTTATTGGTCATATAATTTGCAAATATTTTCTCCCATTCCAGAGTGTTCCACCTATGTTTTCTTCTAGTTTTGTGGGTTTACATAGGTCTTTAATCCATTTTGAGTTTATTTTTGTATATTGTATTAGAGAAAATTCTAATTTCACTCTTTTACATGTAACTCTCTGGTTTTCCTGGCACCACTCATTGAAGAAACTGTGTTTTCCCCATTGTATATTCTTGTCTCCTTTGTTGTAGATTAATTGACGATAGTGCATGGGTTTATTTATGTTCCATTGATCTATGTGTTGGTTTTTGTGCCAGTACCCTACTGTTCTGATGACTGCAGCTTCATAGTATAGTCTGAAGTCAGGGAGTGTGATTCCTCTAGCTCTGTTCTTCTTTTTCAAGATTGTTTTGGCTATGCAGGGTCTTCTGTTTCCATACACATTTTAAAATTATTTGTTCTAGTTCTGTGAAAAATGCCCTTGGTATTTTGATAGGGAATTGCACCGAATCTGTAGATTGCCTTGGGTAGTATGGTCATTTTAACAATATTAATTCTTCCAATCCATGAACATAGTATATCTTTCCATCTGTTGGTGTCATCTTCAATTTCTTTCATTGGTCTTATAGTTTTCTGAGAACAGGTCTTTTACCTCCTTAGGTAGGTTTATTCCTAGGTACTTTACTCTTTTTGATGTAATGGTAAATGGGATTGTTTCCTTAATTTCTCTTTTTTGACAGTTTGTTGTTAGTGTATAGAAGTGCAACAGTTTTCTGAATATTATTTTGTACTTTGCAACTTTACTGAATTCATTGATGAGCTCTAGCAGTTTTATGGTGGTGTCCTTAGGATTGTCTAGGTATAGTATCACAACATCTGCAAACAGTGACAGTTTTACTTCTTCCTTTCCAGTGTGGATTCCTTTTATTTCTCTTTCTTATCTGATTGCTGCGGCTAGGACTTCCAATACTCTGCTGAATAAAAGTGGTGAAAGTGAGCATTCTTGTCTTGTTCCTGATCTTAGAGGAAATGCTTTAAGTTTTTCACCACTGAGCATGATGTTAGCTGTGGACTTGTCATATATGGCCATATATGTTGAGGTATGTTCCCTCTATGCCTATTTCCTGGTGAGTTTTTATCATAGGATGTTTACTATTTGAACAAATGTTCTACCTGAAGTCTTAGCCAGTACAACACGATAAGAAAAAGAAATAATAGTTTTAAGAAATGGAAAAGATCTGTTTTCATTTGCAGGTCATGTGATTGTCTACACAGAATATACAAAAGAATCTACAGAAAAATTACTAGAACTCTCAGTTTTAAGGCATGTATAGTTTTGCATAACTACCACCATGATCAGGACACAAAACTGTTCCATCACCCTAAAAAAACTCCCACATGCTGCCCTTTAGAACTCAACTCCCCACCTCCAAACCTGGCAGCCACTGATCTGTTCTCTATCCCTATAGTTTTGTCTTTTGCAGTACGTCATATAAATGGAAGCATAAATTATATGACCTTTGGGTTTCACCTCTGTGATGTTGTGATATAAGAAATACATATTTCGTCCTTGTCCCTGGTTCTGACACAGGGTTCCAAAAATCCTTTTAAGTTCCTGAGTGATAGGGTGAAAGGAATGTCTTCTGTAATTCATAATGAGCCTCTGCCAATCCTAACTAAGTATATGCTAATGAGCTGACTCTTAAAGAATGCGGGCTGGTTGCCAGAGGAACCAATTTTGAACTTTCTGTCCCATTCACCAACCTCTGGGAAGGGGAGAGGGGCTGGAGGTTAAGTTCAATTGCCAATAGCCAATGATTTAATCAATTATGCCTACATGATGGAACCTCCATAAAAACCCTAAACAACAGGGTTTGAAGGGCTTCTAGGTTGTTGAACAAATGGAAGTACTAGAAGCATTGTGCACTTGAAGAGGACATGAAATCTCTGCATCCCTTCCCCATACATTGCCCTATGTAGCTCTTCATCTGGTTGTTCATCTGTATCCTCTGTAATAGTCTTTAAACGAATAAATGTAATTTAAACCAGTAAATGTAAGTACAGTTGATCCTTGAACAACATGGGTTTGAATTCTGTGGATCCTCTTATATGCAGATTTTTTTCAATAAATACATACTACAGTACTAGACCATCTGTGGTTGGCTGCATCTGCAGATGGGGAACTGTGAATACAGGGTTGGACTATAAGTTTATACTTGGATTTTTGACTGGGGCTGAGGGGGATGTCGGTGCCCTTAATGTCTGTTCAAAGGTCAACTGTAAATGTTTCCCTGAATTTTGTGAGTTGTTCTAGTAAATTACTGAAGCTCAGGAGGGGGTCGTGGGACTCCCCCCCCCCCCTTTTAAATTAATA
>NW_020185330.1:1955703-1957197 GCF_003031525.2 Neophocaena asiaeorientalis asiaeorientalis
GGGGGGGGGGGGCCCCCCCCCCCCCCCCATTTATAGTCAGTCACAACTACAGGGGACAATCTGGAACTTGTGATTGGCATCTGAAGTGGGCAAAAGTCTCGTGAGACTGAGACCTTAATCTGTCTATACTATCTCTGAGCAGTTAGTGTCAGAAATGAATTAAATTGTAGGACACCCCACTGATGTCCACCAAGAACTAAAGAATTGGCTGGTGTGGGAAAATCCCCAACATATTTGGTGTCAGAAGTGTTGAGAAGAGAGAGAAACAGTGGTGTTCTTCCTTTAGCTTCTTTCACTCAGCATAATGCCTTCAAGATTCCATTGCAGTAGTTTAAACCTAACAGAAAATTACAGACGTAGGGGTTTTATTAAATGTTAATTCATCCAAGTTATCTATTGATACATTCCTGAGCAGCCTAAAATATTTATCTGGGTGAATGGAAAAAGCTCAAAAGATAATGTTACTACACCAGAACTTTACATATGAGCTGTTGCTGCTGAGAAGTCTTCTTTGTTCACAATCTTTTTTTGCTGTTGTTGTTAAATGCATTACAACTTTGATGTCACTTTGGTTTATAAGCTATAACTGACATTCCTAACTGACTATGAGGCAGAATCACAGACTAGGAAGAAACTTTGGAAATCATCCAGGGAGGCAGTTCAGACGAACAAGGGCTCTGGTATCGTGCAGACCTAGATTTTTGCCTGCCATTCTTCATTAAATTCACATTTTACTGAGTTTCAGTTTCCCTATATATGTATATATATTTTTTTGTGTGGTACGCGGGCCTCTCACTGTTGTGGCCTCTCCCGTTGCGGAGCACAGGCTCCGGACACGCAGGTCAGAAGCCATGGCTCACGGGCCCAGCCGCTCCGCGGCATGTGGGATCTTCCCGGACCGGGGCACGAACCCGTGTCCCCTGCATCGGCAGGCGGACTCTCAACCACTGAGCCACCAGGGAAGCCCTTCCTATTTTTAAAAGAGAAAATAAAAGTAGGTATTTCATAGATTTGTGAGAAAATTAAATGAGATACTCCAAGTAAAATGAACTACAGAGTGCCAGGCACATAGTAAAAGCTCAACAAACAGCAGCTGCTACAATATTCAGTACAACTCTCTCATCTTTCAGATTATGTAAATAATCAATGTAAACATTCTATTTTTATGGTCTTAATATTCAAAGGACAAAACTTTGTGTAAAGAAAGATGCATATATTATATAATTTCTCTATGTTAGATTATAATTCACCAGCCCAAGGAATGCAGGAACAACAATAAAACAAAAGGCCTGAAGGCTTCCCTGGTGGCGCAGTGGTTGAGAGTCCGCCTGCCGATGCAGGGGACACGGGTTCGTGCCCCGGTCCTGGAGGATCCCACATGCCACGGAGCAGCTGGATCCGTGAGCCATGGCCGCTGAGCCTGCGTGTCCGGAGCCTATGCTCCACAATGGGAGAGGCCACAGCAGTGAGAGGCCCACGTACCACAAAAAAAAA
>NW_020185330.1:1957223-1961825 GCF_003031525.2 Neophocaena asiaeorientalis asiaeorientalis
AAAAAAAAAAAAAAAAGGCCTGAGATTTTTATCTTCCAAATATAAGGGAAGAAAATTATTAGGAAGAAAATGTAAGCTTATATAAAACTGTGGACAAGAAATGTTTTAAAAGCATTGACGGGTCACTTCTCTGTCAAAAACTTTAGAAAACATTTTGTTCCCTTCACTTGTCTCTCTCCTTCCCCCCATCCACAGAGGGCATGCATAAAAACTGTGTTATCTGTGAAATCTATACAGTGGTCCAAAACGACATAAGTTGATGTAATTATTTTTTTTAAATCAATGGATTTTATTTTCTTAAATAATCTAGAACAAAGAGTATAACGCAAGACAAATAAATTAAAGACACTTCATTCCCAATGAGCAACACTTTGTTGCCTGACTAAATCATTTAATTTTTAAACAAAATGTACCTCCATCCAGAGTAAGTTTTGACCGCCACTCAACAGGCAGAAATTCAACATGTGTTGCATGGTTGGAAAAATGCCTTTCTTCTATTTTTCTTGCAGCCTCTCTCATCCTAAAAAAACCAAACCAAAACAAAACTTTATCAGAGTAACTTCCCCTATGTATTTACATGGTATAAAATGTCTTTAATCATAACACTTTCACTTGCTTATAACTTTGTCCAATTATGTTTCAATTATTGCTACACTGTTCAACAGTTTGTAATACTAGGACACCTTCATTTCAAAACTATTTTCCTAAATTTGCCATCTATGATTTCAAATATAACAAGCTTCAATACTATATTCTAAATAATTATATGTATAAATCTTTAGAAGAGAGAATAGCATAATAAAATACACCAGCTCCAAATATTAGCACATCGTGACCTGTTATTTCATCTATTCCTCCACTTGCTCTCCCCACTCCAGAATTGTTGGCTCTTATGCTAACTTGACATTTAATTTTTCTGAGGAAGTCCCAAACTGTTTTCTAAAGCAGCTGTGCTATTTTACAATCCCATCAGCAACATATGAGGGTCCTAATTTTTCCACATCCTTGCTAATACTTGCTATTTCCCATCTTTTTGATGAGTCATCCTAGTCGTCAGCATGAAGTGGTATGTCTCTGGTTTTGAATTGCATTTCCTTAATGACGAATAATACTGAGCATCCTTTTATGTGCTTATGGGCCATCTATATATTTTATTTGGATAACTGTTTATTCAAATCCTTCACTCATTTAAAAAATTGGGTTATTTATTTTATTATTGAATTTGTAGGTGTTCTTTATATATGTTAGATGCTAGACCCTATCAGATTTATGATTTGCAAATGTTTTCTACCATTTTGTGGGTTGTCTTTACTTACTTGATAGTGTTCTTTGAAGAACTAAAGTTTTAAATTCTGACAAAGCCCAATTTATCTTTTTTTTCCTTAGTGGCTTTTACTTTTACTTTTAGTGTTATATATCAGAAACCATTGCCTAACCCAAGGCAATGGTTGTAAATCACAAAGATTTACTCCTATATTTCCTAAGAGTTTTATAGTTTTAGCTTTTATATTTAGGTCTTTGATTCACTCTGAATTAATTTTTGTATGTGGTGTAAGGTAGGGGTTTCACTTCATTCTTTTGCATGGGGATATCCCGGTGTCCTAGCACCATTTGTTAAAAGGCTATTCTTTCCTGATTGCATTATTTTGGCATTCGTGTTGAAAATCAACTGAACTCTCAATTCTATTCCATTGATCTAGGTCTATCTACACACCAGCCAGTACCACAATGTCTTGATTACTATAGCTTTGTAGCAAATTATGAAATTGGGAAGGGTAAGTCATCCATCTTTATTCTTTTTCAAGATTGTTTTGGCTATTCTGGGTCCCCTGCATTTACACGTGAATTTTAGGATCAGCCTGTCAATTTCTGAAAAAATGATAGGTGAAATTTTAATAGGGATTGTGGTGAAATTTGTAGATCCATTTAGGAAGTACTGGCATCTTAACAACACTAAATCTTCAAATCCTCAAATGTGGGTTGCCTTTTCCATTTATTTAAGTCTTCTTTAATTTCTTTCAATGGTGTATTATAGTTTTCAGTGTAGAAATCTTACACTTCTTTTGTTAAACTTATTCCTAGGTATGTTATCCTTTTTGATGCTATAGGAAGTGGAAATGCTTTAATTTTCATTGCTAGTGTAGAAATACAATTGATTTTTTTGGCCACACTGTACGGCTTGTGGGATCTTTTTTTTTTTTAATTTTATTTAAAAAATTTAAATAAAATTTAAAAAAATAAATAAAATTTAAAAAAATTTAAATAAAATTGGCTGCATTTGGTCTTTGTTGCTGCACACAGGCTTTCCCTAGTTGCAGCAAGTGGGGGCTACTCTTCGTTGTGGTGCGCGGGCTTCTCATTGCAGTGGCTTCTCTTGTTGTGGAGCACAGGCTCCAGGTGCACAGGCTTCAGTAGTTGTGGCTCATGGGCTTAGTTCCTCTGTGGCATGTGGGATCTTCCCAGACCAGGGCTCGAACCTGTGTACCCTGCATTGGCAGGCGGATTCTTAACCATGTGCCAGCAGGGAAGCCCTCCTCTATTTTTAGAAGTTCTTTATATTTAGAGATATTAACTGTTTATCTGTGATACAAGATGCAAATGGATTTTCTCAGTTTGTCTTATTTCTTTTTTTTTTGCCATATGGCTTTTTTGGGATTATATATTTATCAATATTTTCCCTTAAGGTCTCTGGATCAAGTTATAGTTAGGACAGTTTTCTCTATTACTAAGGTACATAAGAATTCAAACTCCCCTCAATCCTACCTTTTAAATCCATAGTATCTGTAGGGTTTCATTTCTTAGGTTCAAATGTGATCCCACTGAAATTTATCTTAGTGTGAAAAATGGGCCCAATTTAACTTTTTTCCATATGGCTGCCTAGCTATCCCAACACACTATTTGTTAAAAGTCTATCTTTCTCCATTTCTAGTATATTTTTATTTTTAAAATTATTTGTTTATTTATTTATGGCTGCGTTGGGTCTTCATTGCTACACAGGCTTTCTCTAGTTGCAGCGAGCGGGGGTTACTCTTCGTTGTGTTGTGTGGAGCGCACAGGCTTAGCTGCTCTGCGGCATGTGGGATCCTCCCAGACCAGGGATTGAATCCGTGTCCCCTGCATTGGCAGGTGGATTCCTAACCACTGCGCCTCCGGGGAAGTCCTTCTAGTATGTTTTTAAAGCATTATTTACAATATGATTATATTTTATTGATTATCTACCACCAAATTTGCCATTTAAAAAGTCTATATAGATTCTAGGTTGTGAAAAAGAAAATCTGCTTCCATTAACATCACTGAAAATAAAGATGATAGCCAAAACTTCAAACTCTTTTATTACCACATTCTAAAAAGTTTTTTTTTTGCCATCTTTCAAGTATTCAGCTTTAACAAATTTGAACATATACAAGAAGGAATATATTTTAAGATTTCTAATATTATTCTATGCACTTATTCATTTTTGATGGCTATATAGTTCATATATATTTCACTATGATATAATAATCAGGAAGTGGTATGTGTGTTGCTGTCTGAATGTACAAAATAATAAAGAAGTTCATTTAGGCTAGTGGTTCTCAAACATGCATATACTTATTTTTTCCCCTCTCCAGGGGACAATGACAATGTCTGGAGACTTTTTTTTTCTTTGGAGACATTTTTGGTTGTCACAACTAGGGGTTCTATTTGTATCTAGTGGGTAGAGGTCAGGGATGCTGCTAAATATCTTACAATGTATAGGTTAGCCACCCATAGCAAAGAATTACCTGGTCGAAAATGTTAATAGTGATGAGGCTGAAGAACCCTGATTTTGACTTATAAACTCAAACACTACAGTTGTTTAAAATACTGTCCTCTTCTACAGTAAACTGAGACAATCCTCTACTCCACAGGATCACTATCATAGTTCTCAAATGGCCACATATGTAGATACTTTAGGCAAGCAGGTATGTCTACTAAATCACTTGGTTGTAATTAACTGGAGTGACACACACACACACACACAAAAGAGGGGCAAGGGGAAGGAAAGGAAAGAAAGATGAAAGAAGATAATCAGGGATGGAGGAAAAAAGGGAGGGACAGAGATAGAGATAGACAAATAGATAGGTAGCGAGAGAGACAGAGAGAGTGGGAGAGAAAGAGCGCACATGCTATGTCCCTACTATTGCCTTACTAAAAATAATAAAATCTGTTTCCTAAATATATAGGTCTTGACTACATGAGAAACACTGAGACCAAGGAGGGATGGAGGAAACAAGAAAAAGGAATGATTTAAAAATATTATCCTACAGCTCAGACTTAACCCATTACTGTGCAGCTGTAATGCCATGCACAAAACTCATGATTTCAGTTCTAAGCTTATTAAACTTCCATGTTCTCCCACTAGGCAGTGAATGTTTAGTTCATATTTTGAAAAAGGAAGGAAGAGATTAATAGCACCTGAGAATTACCGTTTAATTAAGGATCATTAAATAGCTCTGAAAAAAATGTCTTTATAATTCTTCTCAATTAGGAAAACAATCAATTGATAAACTAACTGGTTTTAAGAATATATATAATATATATTGTATATATATATATATATATATATATATATATATATAGAGA
>NW_020185330.1:1961861-2024765 GCF_003031525.2 Neophocaena asiaeorientalis asiaeorientalis
ATATATAAAAGGAGGGCAATAGAAAATCATGCAAATAATATCCAAGATACATTTTTTTACACAAGAAAGCAATGTCTAGAGTGTATATAGTATGCTGCCTTATGAGTGAAAATAATCTGTATTTTGTCTAAAGAAACTCCAGAAGAATATAAGATAAATAACATTGCTTTGAGACACAAGGATGAGTGACACTGGGGGAAGATGGAGACAGGAAAGGAGTCAGACGTTTTTCACTCTATACATTTTCCTATTTTGATTTGTGAACCATGTGAATGTATTTCCTATTCAAAAAATAAATCTTGTTGACATTCTTGTTTGCTGTGTCCTCCCAGTTTTTTCTGTACATATGGGTCTACACCAATTTATTAAAAAAATTATTTTGCTATCATTTTCAGTGAGGTTTTAGGAGGTAATAAGATAAGCTATGTGTTAAATCTGCCAGGCTTAACTAAGAGTCTCTTTTTACTCTTCTAAAATTGTAGCTTTAAAATTACTAATTTGTAAAGCAATTATAATCCAATAAAGATATTAAAAAATAAAATTACTAATTTATTCTATTAGATATATAAGTTCAGTAAAGATTTCCCTTGTAATAAAATGCCACAAAAAGTAAATCCAATTGTATTTAAAATACATTCATCCCTTTTAGTAAACCAATTCTGATATTCCTAGATGTTGTCTATAAACTTTCTTTTCAACTCATTTAAATAATAAACATATTTTGCTGGAACAAAATTGATTAAATCCAGTTTGAATTCATTTGCACATTCACTAAAATAAGGTAAGAGGCGAAAATCTCTATTTCCAGGCCTCTGGGACATGATTTCAAGAGATCCTCAGAGAACAGCAGGTTGCCAAAGAAGTGGAGTGTGGTAACCCCTTATTCTATGTTGCTCATTTCAACAGTAGTCTCACAAATGAAATCATAAGTACAAGCAAGCTTCAGAGTAGCAATGACAAGGATGAAGTTAATTTTACTTTCTTTAAAGTCCTGAACAACTAACTTAGGAATGGTAGAAAGCCAGGGAAGGGTAAGAAATCCTTTGAACTTTCCCATCTATTATTGAGCAGAATTCCTTTCTGTTTAAATATTTTCCATCAATTACTAATTTATGTGAGGAGTTTCCCATCAAATTAACCTGTCTCTGCAGAAATGATGGCCATCTTCTCTGTAGTGAACACTTTTTTTTGAGTCACCTTATATTTACTCATCCTACTTCCAATGGTAGCTCTTGATTTTTATCTGTGGCTCTACCTCTCCCTATGGTTATGATGAAGCCAACTTCCATCTGATTCTAGGGTGATGACAAGTTTTGCAGATCAGATCATGGCCATGCATAGATTCAGGCAGTTGGAGGTGACATCATCAGTCACTGAAATGCATAGACTAGCAGGGACTTCTGGAAAAAAAGACTTTTCTTTTTGAACTCGAACACAAGATGATATAAACCACATCTGGAACCACAGGAGACGTCTGAAAATAGCTCAAAAATGAAGGCAAGTAGAACAGATAGCAACTGGATTCTGATGACTTGTTTGGCAAATCTTAGACTTGTCAGTTTTATGGGCTACTGAATCCTCCTTTTGAGTTAAGTTTTCCCTCACTTGCACCCAAAGAAATCAAACTGGTACCTTTCCAATTATCAATAGCTCCAGAGAGAACATGTTATTAAAACTACTTCTCAGGTTCCTTAGATAACCAAGCAAAAAATTAGCACAGAACATAATATAAATGTTGTGGGAAGTAATGTGCAAATCATCAGAAAATAAAATCAGAATCAGAGGGGAGAGATCTCTGTAATACAAGCTATGGAGATTGACAAGGATCAGGATGGCCTAGAAGTATCTGACAAAGATTTTTTTTTCCAAATTAAACTGTATTTTAATCCATGAGCTGGCATTAAGAGGTATTACAATAAAAAGTGAAACAGAACACTGTATTATTATAGAGATACTGCTGAGGACACAGTGCCTGGTATCACACAGTATTTGCTTTATAAGGACTCAAGAAATACACTTACTTGAAGCTTCAGAACCTGATAAACTGTGTTCTCAACAACTGATTTGTTCTCATCGTATTATAAATCTGATAAGATTTTTCTTTATACGGGCTGCTAGCTCAGAGCCAAGTCTGTGGTGGTACCCTTAACTCTAAAATTTCCTTTTTACACAGTCCTAAACATTTTTGAAGCACAAATACAAACATCTCTCCCCCCAACAACATCTTAAAAATTTTTTAGAATAAAGCTGAATATAAATAAACGCGGTAAATAACCGGCCTGGTGTGCCGGCAAAGCACCCACTGTTTCTTCTCCATGTAAAATTTAGAGTTCAATTTCCTCTGGTTGTAATTACTTGGACAAGTTAAGCTGCTGACTGGCAACTTAAACAATTCTTAGCTTTTTCATAATTATACAGTATTCTCAGTTTCTGCAATTCAGAGAGTAACATACAAACTTCAAACCAGACTTTTTTCTTGCTTTCAACCTCAGTTTAATGTAAACTAACAATATATTAAGTTAAAAAGGCTTTCTTAAACCTCTTCTCCATGTTATGGAGGAAAAAGAATCAAATAAATATCATCATCATCATCTAGATATAATCACTCTCAAAATCTGGTCCAGAAATTTACTCTACAACTTAAACAGATAGAATAGTTGGTACTGAAGAAGCATGTGGCATAACGATTAAACTCTATTATAGCCTGGACAAAAGTTTGGACTCCGACTAGATGGAGAATGTATTCATCAAAGAACTCACATGGCTGTATTTTTGATAATTCTTCCTTGGTCCATTTTCTGCCCAATGCCATGCACAACAAATACAATATGGGCAGTCTGTGATGGCTTGTCTTCTAATGTGGCTTCTTCTACATAACCTCTATGAAGTCTGGTCCCACTACTTGATGCTGTAGGAAAATTATGATCCTAAGTTTATTGTTTATTATAGAAATAGCATTTTCACAATATATTGAAAAAATAAAGAAAAGGAATACTATGAAAAAATTTCACTGGGTTGGGGGAGATAAAATTTGTAAGATAAGTATTGATCAGTTCTAATATAAACTGCTGAACTGGACATGACAGCGAAGCCAGAAACCATAAGGCAAAAGGAAAGAAAAATGGATGAACTGAACACATAAAAATTAAAAACTTCTCTATAATGAATGTATCATGAAGCAAAGATAAAAGACGAATGACAAACTGGGTAAGTTTTTGCAAAATATGACACACAGTAATAAGTTAATTACGTAAGCATACAAAAAGAACTTATTCATCAAAAAGTGAAATGAATCAACCAAATAGCAAAATGGGCTAAAGATGCTGATAAAGTAACTCACAAAACAAATACAACTGACTAATGAACATGTAAATATTCAAGCACATCTATTATCAAAGAATTAAAAATGGGACAGTAAAAAAATTATCAGACTTAGAAAAAATTTTTGAAAGATTTTTTGATAATGCATTCACCTCTTCCCCAAGTACCAGTCCCTCTTCTCTTTCTTTTAGTCGAACTTGTTTAAAGAGCTATCTATTCTCACTGCCTCCATTTCTTCAACTTCTACTTAAACTTCAACCCAGGCCAATCTGGTTCTGTCCCAGCAATCCATCTAAGTCACCGATGACCTACATCTCACTAAATCCACTGAAAAATTTCCAGTCTTCATCTTTACTGACACTATATTTCAACTGCCATGTTTTATTTCACAGCACTGCCTCAGGTTTGACTGCTTTTGTGCTTTTAGAAGCAAAAAGTGTATTTATTAATCTTGCCAGACCATTCTAAATATATAATTATTCATTAACGAACACATGTTAACTCAGTCACCTTATAAAGAGATTAACAGGGTAGTAACTGGCACTAAATTTAATACATACTTAAAAAATACTAAAAATAAAACCTGGATCATCTATTTTGAACATAAGAGAAAAAGTTAGATTCCCAACATTTTGACAAACTCTAGTAATATTTAACAAATACCTTTAGAAAATCCCAGTTTTTGAGTAACTGTTCTTGCAATTTTAGATGTTGTTGCATCACTATAAAGATACACTTCATCCACACTGTGCCAGTCCACGTGGTTTCGACTCAACTTGAAACTATGAATAGCTGTTGCAAAAGGAAAAACTAATTTGAAGGTCTCCAAGACAAACTTCATTTGTGTGCAAATTGTAATACACAGATTTTTTGAATCAATATTTTAACTCAGTTCAATAAAAAACTACTTCATTGAAACATATATTGATTGAAACAAGTAATGGATAGGGACTTTATAAGTTATTAAGCATGCTACAGGAAAAGGCAACCTGTTGGAACAACATGGAATAAACTGGCTTAACTACCATATTTTAACCTCTATAGGAAATATGCTCTGATTATTAAAGAACTGCTTTCCCAGGTGATGTGGCCGTTCCTTAGGACTAAGGGATATACACCTTCATGAAAGTTCTCAGTACATTTGACATAGAAATTTAAGTTTCATTTCTTCTGTTGATTTTATTTTTTGATCTGTGAAAATTTCACTCAGCACAAGATACAACAAGACTCAGATGAAAAAAAAATTATCTTTAAACTGGGAAGGGAATCATCTAATTTATTAGAATATAAAGTATTTTTGCAACAGACACTAAAGCCAGTCATCACTGGATATTGCCCACCATAACAGAGCTCCAAGGTTGAAAGATCTTTTAACAAGAAATACATTTTTTCCTATTATGATGTTCAAATTAGTATGGTTATTTCATTTCTGTAACCGAGGTATGCTTGGTGAAAATGAGCTCTTAAAAAAAAAAAAAAAGCAAACCTATATCCTTCAGGAATACGCAAACTCTGTGAGGCAGGACATACCTTGGTCATTTTGTATCACTAGCACCAAACACAGTCATAGCACAGTACTTGCCACATATCACAAATTTAGTAATGTTTGTGGAAGCAACAGTTAAGAAAATTGTCAAAACATGTCCACCAATTCACAGTTTGATGTCTTATTGACTGAAGGACTTTAACTTTTCCTCTTTATCTCTTGTATAGAGTTAAGAAAAACTCACATACCTCCAGAAAACAAGCCACCTTCAAATCACTATGCCTAATTTATTTTCTTAAAATCCTCTTTAGGCAAAAATATTATCTCCCATTATATATAAAGACATACAGGTACCAAGGGTTTAAGTGACTTGCCACAAAGCTAGTTAGTGACAGAGTCCAACTCTCCTGATTTGAAGATGCTAACTATGAAAGGATGGAGTCCTGGTCAAGATCTAAGATCATAAGACATTTTTGTGAAAAGCTATTCCTTACTAGAATACATAGAAAAGCAAATCATTGCCAGGAAAATGTACTTCTGAGTTATGGTACAAATGCCACTTCAAAAATTTACGAAAAACCTATTTATATCTTACTTACCTGCCAGGACACATTACTAATATTGAACACAAGACCAAGATGCAATTAACATAACAAACATGAATAACATCTTCAGTTGCAAATAAAACACAAAACCAGTGTACAAACTCAGGTTTTAAATAAAAGAACTTTTCATAAATTAAAAAAAATCTTTTGCAAGAGTTTAATAATTATTTCCTTTTCTACTTCTATGTCTGATCCAAGTCAGTACTTTAAGCCTTTTAATCCAATGTTTCAAAACTGCATTTTGTTAAAATAGTTTTGAGCAACATATGCTTAAAACATTAAAACTATAAGACCAAGTTAAGCCAACAAACTTTTGTTTCTCTCTAAACCTTTGTGTTGTCTTAAAGCATCTTAATATTGGCGAATATCCCATTATTGAACTATACACATTGCTTGCAAACGTTTACACCACTTATAATTAACACTAAGCAAAATAATACAATGGATACATTTCTCAAATACTAGTAATTTCTATGCTCTAAATACAACCGAATGCTATAAACACAACTGAAAGCTACAAGCCAGGAATATAACTACATGGAGAAGTAAACTACAGTTACTGTACCTTGGGAACGCTTTCGTTTAAGACCTGCCGCATCTGTACTCTCCTTATATCCTCTCCATTTGAACAGAGAAGGGAGGGAGAAGGGAGGGAGGTGGTAGACAACTAAGAAAGCAAAAACACTGAGCTTCAAAGTAAATTTTAAATGAGGTTTGCCTTTTTGTTGTATTAACTTTAAAAAGTGAGTTGTATTTGACAAACATTATTCTAAATGCTTTATTTATATAATTCCTAATTAAAAATCAGTGCAGCAAAATGTTAGTTTAATAATGTTTATCAAATATATGCTCTACTTTTACTGAAAGTAAAAAAGGCAAATGATATCTAAATTTATCAATTAAAGACAACTATGTGATCACCATTTTTAATGTCTTTGTATAGATGGAATAAAAAAATAGAACACGGCATTTTTGTATGCATAAGAGATTTATAAACCACATCTTTACAATACTAAGGTTATTTACTCTCACCAAATTTGTGACTATGACACAGCCAACATCTGATGTGCAAATTGAAAATGCAATAAATAACCATCTAATGAAGCTTTCCTAAGAAGATACCACAGTATACGTTCCACTAGATGCTTTCCCTTACTGAAGTGTAAATAGAACCTTCCCACAGAACAAAATATTCTTTTCACAACTCTGTTCAAGTTGTTAAAATACTTTTAAAAACGAAACTTTTCCCCAAAAATATTAAGTTGAAAGCTCTACTTTGAACTGACTTATTAGTGACAAAATAATGAAAGATTCGTTAGCAATAGAATGACAAAAAAAAGTCATTATTAAAAATGTATGCTGTGACATCTTTTAAGTGTAAAACAGACAACAGAGTAAAGCAGACAACAGAGTAAAGCCAGACATAGACTTGGTATTTGGTAAATCAGTAGATAACCTTAAAGTCAACTCTTTCCCTGTCAAACATTGCTAGTTATATCTCAATAAATTTCTTTACATTTTAAATAAGCATTTATTTTAAAATCCACTTAGAATTGAATCTTAAAATCATTTTCTTTACCGTTCAGTTAATCACAGAATTTTTATGATTTAGCTTAAATTTATGTTCTAATACATTTGATTTTCATCCTCACTCCCTTCTACATTAATGTGACATTCAAAGGTTAAATACTGCTCAAATACAAAAATACTTAATTCCCGTTGTATAGTACTAGAAGTTAAAAAAGAAACCTGCTGTTATATACAGATAAGGTATATTTAAAGATATATGTGATAAAGGTAATTGAGAAATGCTTATGAGGCACTTAATAACTTTAACTGTATGTAATTAGATGACTATAAAAAAGTATAGAAAAGAATTAAAAACTGGGTTGTAAAATCAGGATTATGAAAACATCTCATTGTCATAGGGGGTGGAAAATGACAACTAAAGTAATTTTCTTCACTGAACATGTTTCTTCTTTCATGTGCCTTCTGGTCAGTTACTGAGGAGTAGAGGTATCACTTGCAAGAAACATTTTCACACAAAAAAAATCCTTAGGAAAAAGCTAACATAACCAACTAGATCAAATTTGGCATAAACTTGAGACTGTACTGCTCAAACAAAACCTAGATTTTATAGTTCTACTAGTAAAACTAACATGAAACAATTCCACATTTACTAAAAAAGAACTAGTGGGAAACACATGGACCACCTGATCACACTTAAAATTACATAAACACTTTCTAAAAGTTAGTCAAGATACAAAAATGAAAGGCTTTTTTTCCCCTAAAGGAATACTAATTTAAGGATTAACATAAAGCCAAACACCCCAATATACTAAAATCACAGAAACATATTTTAAAAATTTTCACAAAATTGGATGGACATGCTTCTTTACCTTCTTCTCATATTTCTTATTTTCACTTGAAAATCATTTGCGTTGTTACAACATCCTCTAGCACAGAAAGCTTAACTTTTTTTCAACCCAAAGCAAAGGATAAGTACCACCATAAGTACACTAGAGACAAAAAGGTTTACTATCATTCCAACAAGGATCACTAAAATAAAGTTTTAGTTAAGAATTCTTATATAGTGTTAGCAAAAGCATGCATAAACACAAAATGCAACTAAAATGCTAATTAAATGCTAACATTTAATAAAACTTTTCATTTATGTATTAAAGTCTTACAAAGCAATGAAAAAGATTTTAAGTACTAAAATACAGTCTTTTCAATAAATTTCTGTACTATAATTCATCTCTTAAAGAAATGTTCTTCATTATATAATTCTGAAAGCAGAGTATCAAAAAAGGGGGTTGCTGGGCTTCCCTGGTGGCGCAGTGGTTGAAAGCCCGCCTACCGATGCAGGGGACACGGGTTCGTGCCCCGGTCCAGGAGGATCCCACATGCCTCGGAGCGGCTGGGCCCGTGAGCCATGGCCGCTGAGCCTGCGCGTCTGGAACCTGTGCTCCGCAACGGGAGAGGCCACAACAGTGAGAGGCCCGCGTACCGCCAAAAAAAAAAAAGGGGGGTGCTGATGATATACTACTCCCTAGAATAGAATAACTCTATAACTTTTCCCTCTATAAAAGCTGGCAACCTAGATAATCTCAACCGCAAGGGAAGTAGGCTTGCACATCTCAAACCTACCAACTATAATGAGAAAACTTCTGTCAATCTTCTTGGATCTCAGAGAAATTAAATTAAATACATTTATAAAAATTGATAACTAAAAGCTAGAAGGTGGGAGTCCTCTTAGTCACCAAAGAGAAAGGAAAAGAAAAGCCGATTAGAAAGGGTTAATATTCCTTCCCTCTCCCCACCCCGGCCCTCCCCCTTTTAGACTTTTAAAATGATATAGTCACAGTTTGGGATATCCTTATCCAGCAATAGGATAGGCATATACACTACATGCCAAATTGTTAAATGCTGTAAATCCTTAGAGATCCACCAACACTTGTGCTGTCATAGCACCCCAAAATTAGCTTGAACAGTAAAAAGTCCATTTTTTTTTCTTTTACTTTCAGCCTACCTATGATTTTATATTGAATGTGACTCTACTATACAGCATACAGTTGGATCTTGCATTCCTAGCAAATCTGTCGATCTCCGTTTTTTAATTTAAGTGTTAGTTCACTTATATTTACTATAGTTTTGATATGGGTGAATTTAGGTCTACCATTTCCCATATATTTTCTTTGTTCTGTGTTTCTTGTTTCTCCTTTTGTTGTTTCTTTTGGATTAATTAAATATTTTTTACTATTTCAATTTCTCTACTGGCCTTAAGAAAAAACAAAACACCTTTTTATTGTGGAATAATTTTCAACCTACAGAAAAGTTGCAAAAATAGTACAGAGTTACCATAATATCTTTCACCCAGCTTCTCCTAATGTTAGCATAACTATGGTACAATTATCAAAACTAAGAAATTAACATTGGTATAATACTACCAACTAAAATATTGACTTTATTCCGATTTCTCCAGTTTTTCTATTAATGTCCTTTTCTGTCCTAGGATACAATCCAGGGTACCATGTTGTATTTTGTTGTTATGTTTCCTTAGTTTCCCCTAAACTACGACAAATTCCTCAGTCTTTCCTTGTCTTTCATGATCTTGACACTTAAAAATTTTTTTTCAGCTTTACTGAGGTACAATTGACAATATTATAAGACATTGAAAGTGTATACTGTGTTGATTTGACATACATTGTGAAAGGATTCCCCCCATCTAGTTAAATATGACCTTGACACTTCTGAAGAATATTGGTAAAGTTACTTTGTAGAATGTCCCTCAATTTGAGTTTGTATGATGTTTTCTCATAACTGGATTGAGGTTATGCATTTTTTGACCAGAGCAGGTGCAGAACTACCCATTTAGTTCAACCATTTCTTTTTTACTGATTACTGCTTGCATAGATAAATTATAAAATGAGGGAAATACTACTCCAGTACTTTTAAGTATTTACAAAATTACTTATTTGAAGGCCTGGTTTTATTTGTATGATTCATCCCCAGTGAACTTCTAGCTTTCATTTGTTAGGCTGCTAGATAAACATTTCCTAGCCTAGGAGGTGGGGTGGGAAAAGAATCATTTTTAATTTTAACTCTCAGAGAAAATGAAATCTAAATCACAAAATATGATTATACTTTGGGGGTTTATCTTTCTTTGAATGATAAAAAAGTTATGCTAAACTTCAATCAATCATTCATTCCTTCATTCATTTATGGCTATGTTGGGTCTTCATTGCTGCGCGCGGCTTTCTCTAGTTCCGGTGAGCGGGGGCTACTCTTCATTGCAGCGCCGCGGGCTTCTCATTGCGGTGGCTTCTCTTGCTGTGGAGCACGGGCTCTAGGTGTGCAGGCTTCAGTAGTTGTGGCTCACGGGCTCTAGAGCGCAGGCTCAGTAGTTGTGGCACATGGACTTAGCTGCTCCGTGGCATGTGGGATCATCCCGGACCAGGGCTCGAACCCTTGTCCCCTGCATTGGCAGGCGGATTCCCAACCACTGTGTCACCAAGGAAGCCCCAATAGATCTTTTTAATTCAATGCTTACTTTGAGATTAGTAGGATAATTAATAAGGAGAGAATAATAAATATATTCAGTGTATTTGTGGCAATAACTACCCTAACCAAGACATAGATAAGGGCAGAAGAAAAAGGAATTAGTATTTTATTTCATTAGTATTTTGTTTTATTTCATTAGTATTTTATGTCCTTCAAGGCAAGAACTCTGTTAAGTTTCTTAGGAATTCCCCAGAGCACTTAAAAAGAGTTCTTGAATATAGTACTTTAAAATTATTTTAAATTATTAAATACGGGATTGTACTCTATTGTATACTTTACAATACAATAATTGTATTGTACAATTTGTACAATTTTGTACAACTGTATTGTACAATTTTGTACAATTGTACAAAAATATTGTACAATTTATTGTACAATAAATACTCTATTGTACATCCTTTTTCAGAATGTTTAACATGCACTGTCTACTTTGTTACCTTGTACTTACTCTTTGTAACTTCTCATCTGCAGGCTTTGTCATCCCCAAAGGTTTAAAACTCCCTGAGAGCCAAAACCCTGTCTGTTCCTTTCACAAAAGTAACTGGCACAGTACTATCTGCACAAGGAATATTCAAAATCTTCTAACAATATGAAGAGTCAATGCTTTATCCTATGTACATGAGAAGATTTAGGTGGAAAAGCTATTTTCCCCCCTCAGATTGATAAAATATGAAATTTCAGAAGCTTGGAGGTAAGAAGCGAAATAATCAAAAAATTATAATACTTTTTATCTTTGTATTATAAATTTGAGTTATTTTTCCAACAACAGTAGCTTTTTGGGCAGCAGATGTTCTTTCATTAAGACCAGTGATAATTTTCAAATGTACTACAGAATGTCCCATAATCTTCAAAGTCAAAAGTCACATTTTAACACATGAATGTATGCTTTACATAATACTAAATAATAAATAAAATGGCTGGAAATTCATGACAACAGTATATACACTGAATTGAATTTATAACCTTCGTTGATAACAAAACATGCTGATGTTTTATGTCACAGTATATTTAAAAAATCAATTTTTCTTCTAATGAACCTCAAAAGATCATCATTTTGGAAGATTACAATACAAAAGTGTTCTAACAGTTTAACAATTTTCTGTTATTACTAATTAGAATTTTACCACTCTTTAAAGCTAGCAAAAAATACTACTATATATAATATCCTAGACTGATACTCAAGAATTGACACAGACTCAAAGATATACTGAAAAATATACTCATACAAACTATGTTCTTTTATCAGACTTATTTAATAAGTGACTGGATCATAAAATTAGGGCACTTTGAAGAAATCTGAAGTATGCTGCTCCATTTAACATTTCAGATTCCAAGTAGATGGGATCTAGAGATGAAACAGAGCTGAGGACTAACTTCCACAGGGAGAATTAGCAAGTGGAAAAGAAATGCTTTGAACACAGTATGAGAAAGGGGACAATATACTTATATTTTTATTTTTCATACTCATCCTTTTCCTCTTCCAAGCTCCTGGGTTTTTTCCATGCATTAATAGTAAAGAATTTGGGTGGATAAACTGGGTTTGTCAAGGTGAACTGCCATTTTTGAGGCAAGACTTAAGGAGAATTAATAGAAAGGAAAAAATCCAGAACTCAGCCTTTCCCAATAGGAATGAAATTTTGAAAAGAGTTCAGTCTTTCAAATACTATGAAGTAGGCTTTTGTGGTTATTTTGATAGTGGTGATGAGAGGTTCCAAAATATTTCAGTCACTAATAAAAGATCAGAGATATACAAAATTTGCTATCTGTGCTTTAACCAGAGTATTGTCTTTATGGCAATCTGCAGGAATATAGATACAGCTCTGCTTTATAGATACTGAACTGTTCTTTATATATTGAATTGTAAGAACCTTGAGCTTGAATTTCACAGTGAAATAAGAACATAGTTGACTCCAGGGATTAGCAAAATGAAATATTTAAAATTCCTAGAATATGGTATCTGGCACATAATAGACATTTCTTAGATCTAATTACCAATTTATTTAGAAGCCACCGTTTTCCTCAATTATGCAGACTTTTAAAGGTACAAAGATATTTTTACTTGGTATAAGCTAAAGTATACAGTTTCCCTGCGTGTGTGGTGTGTGTGTGTGTGTGTGTGTGTGTGTGTGTGTGTGTGTGTGTTCAGAGAGAGATAAAAGAGTAAGGAATAGGAGAGAGAAAAGACTTGGAATGTTATTAACAATAAGGGGGAAAAGCCAATTTAAAGTTTATTGTTTTGTAATTAATTATGTTATGTAATCAATTGCTCCCAACTACATAATTCATTTTTTCCAAGCTGCATTCTGTGAATTACTTGATCAATATTGAGTTTTTCTGCTTTATAGATGTTTTACAAGGAGAAGGGAAAAAATCACTTAATTCATAGTTTAATTCACTAGATTAAGTAGGGCTTGCCAAGAAACTTCCCAAATAAAGGCAAGCATGGATGAAGAAACACTTTTAGGAAAAAAAAAAAATTAGAGAAATCCACAAATTCTAATCTACCTGTACTGTTATACTCACCAGAATAGCTGATCCCACTGCCTGCAGTAAATGGAACAACAGAAGTATTTTTAACTTTACCACACATTTTGAATTTTACTCAAGATCAGACACATAATGAAACATGGCAATCTTGGCTAGTATATAAGTATTTTAAACTATTGAAAGAAAAACTATCCAAATGCCAAATAAGGAAATATAAGGAGTAGACTGTTTCAGACTAAAAGCTGATACGGTTATCAATACGGAGACACCTAAAAGGGACTTATACAAAAGAAATTAAAGTTTTTTAAACTTCAGGAAAAGAACCAACATTAAAATATTAGCAAAACTGCTCTTTTGATATAATGACAAGGGATTTTTTATAAGTTCAATTTTCTTTGATGACTAAAAAGCTACTCAAAAGAATGAATTCAGAGAGCACATTATAACAATTTGTACATTTATAGTAAATCATGTGTCATGTCCGTGAAAACACATATTAAGTAAAATAAAAATGGAAATAGTTCAGAAATTTATAGCAGTTTTAAATTCTAAAATAATAATCAAATGTTTGAAATTGTATAAATTCTAACACTTCTGAATTACTATTTTAAACTTAGGAACCACTCTAAACTTTATCAACAACTTACTTGGTTTACAAAACATATTAAATATATTAACTGGTCTTACCATCTTTTCCATCTATGGGTTTTGACACTTCAATATCAAAACTTTCCTGCATCTGCTGACCTCTAAAACAGCTAAGATGTTCTTGCTCAATTAAATTACTTTCTTCTTCTTCTAGCGGCTGCCAAGTACCATCAATAAACCACTGTCCACGCATTACTGGTATTTTATCGGACTCTGAAAAGGGAAATCAACAGAATTATACGTTTTAGGATCCAACCTCTCAGGAAGTGAAATAGTAACTACAATTTTATATTTTACTACTGCTGTGGCAAAAACAGACTTTCGTGATCCAATAGAATCATTTAAAGTTTTAAATTTCAGACATCAAGCCACAGTATATAATTTTGCTTACAACATATAATTTTACTTGTATTAAATAGTACACGTAAAAGGTACTTTGGCATTAGAAAGGGAGAGGAGCGTTACCTATGTAACTGAGGCCCCAAGTAACCAAAATTAGTAGGCTAAGGGGTTGACAAACTTCATGCAAGACTCCAGTGATAGTTTCAATGTCTTAGAAAATACTGAGATAAATTTCCACAAGTAGTTTAGAAATAATGTGTATTGTCATAGTGTGGTACATTTTTTAGGGCTGCCTTGGAGGTCAAGGGCTCCCAGCGAGTATACGGGAATAAGTGAAACTTTTAATTACAGTAAATTCCTCATCCATTTCAGAAAAAAATTGAGAAAAAATTTCTTTGAAAAACTGAACATTTCTTTGATTAAACAGTGTCCCATAAACCTAAGACTTTTAGTTGCTATTTATAAACCACAACTGTTAGCTAAGTTATCTTGAATCCTTTAAAATAACTTTTTTAAAAACCCATAAAGCAAAAATAAAATTGAAACAAAACCCTAAAGATAAAAAGCAAAATTAAAAAAAAAATGAACCTTACTATACAGAGTCGGTGGTTTAACCACATAAAGAGAAGTTATTTCAAGAGGATTCAAAACACAGTAATTTGTATATACATATTAGGATATACCCTATGTACAAAAAGAACTGCAAACATATCTTAAACCTTTTGCAGTAGCTATGCTGTTATAATTGTAATAATATTGGTATTGTTAATTTGAAACTGTAGATTAAGATGAATATATTAATTTTATTCATCATTAGAATAAATTAATATCATAAGAAACCAAGATTTTTAGCACAGGTAAAAAGAGATACAAATATAAAAATCAAAGAAATAAATCTGTATTTTAAATTTCAATTAGAAATGTCAGCATGAAATAAAGATGTATATTTTCTATTAAAAAAAATTATCCTAAGCTCTGTGTGCCAAAAAGGCCTAGAAATAAAGACCAACCCCGTATAAGTGAGCACTCCTGATATAAAGATCGTGATCTCTAAATATCATTTCCTTAAAAAACGGCCAATTCCTGGTTTGAAACAAAATTTACTAGATGATCCTGAAACATCTTGTACCAGACTTATACTGTGATGTATTCAAAATCTCCTATTATGTGTTTCTAATTCTTGCGTTATCCTTTATTCTGCTATAGCAATTCTGCTATAGTCAGATGTTTGCTGTGTTATTTGGTGGATAGATACTCAAAAATATAAATTCGTTGAGAATTTTGGGTTTTAACATTATAAAGTACACTCTGTTGTGTTTGATGATTTTTTGCGTGTGTGCTAGATTCTACTTTGTCTATCAAGATTACAAACCCCCTGAGCTTCCCTGGTGGGGCAGTGGTTGAGAGTCCACCTGCCGATGCAGGGGACATGGGTTCGTGCCCCGGTCCGGGAAGATCCCACATGCCGCGGAGCGGCTGATTCTTATTGCCTCCATTTGCCTGTGATGTTTTTGTACATCCCTTTATTTTTAACCCTTTTCTCTGTTTTAGATGTGTCTCTTGTATACAGCACAGAATTGGGTTTTGCTTTATGAAGCCATTTAAAATCTTTTAATAGGTGAGTTAAGCTCATTTATGCTTACTGATATAACTGATATGTTTGAACTCTCTTTTTCTATAATTACTATTTTTTATTATTCTTACTCTCTCTAGTTGATGATTTTGCTTTTCAAAAAAAATTCTTTTGGTATTTAGGAATATTTGCATTTTTGGTTCTAGGGGTTACCTTCACACATGCATGTGTGAGTATGAATGTATTTTACAGTGTCCTAAGTCTCTTTTTTGTTTATTTAAACTTTTATTACCTGGTCTGTCCATTTTAAGTGGTATCCAAAATTCCCACTTATTACTTATATAATAGAGAATGATCTTATTCTATTTTTCCCTTTCTCTCTCTACCCACTTACATACAACAATTGCAACCATGTCCCCACCACTGTTTTAGTCTTGGATCTACAATATATTAAATTCTCACTAAAGATTTCCTAAATTCTTTCATGTTCAAAGCTGCTTATCTATAGCCTTGATACTTGAAGGACAGGTTGGCTACCTTGAACTTTGTCTCCTTGAGTTTTAAAAAATGCTCTACTGTAGCCTTCCTTTGTATATCATTCTAGAGAAGTCTGATGTAAGCCTAATTTTTTTTTATTAGTAATGTGATTTTTTTCCCCCCACCAGGAGGCCCAGAAAAAAATTTGCCTTTAAAATTACTAACAGTTTTACTAGTCTTTAAATTCTAACAGTTTATGACTCAGAGTTCATTGCTCTGAATCAATTTGCCAAGGTGGGTCCTTTTAATTTGTAGATTTCAGTTTTCCTCTTATTTCTGAAAAGTTTCCTTGGATTAGTTCTGTTCCACTGATTTCTTCTTCAGAGACTCCAATTATAAGTATGTTGGGTCTTCCTTTGCCTGTATTGCATTTCAACCACTTCCTCTCTGAAGGCTTTTTACTTCTTTCTGCATCTCATTTTCATTCTTTTGGTTGTTTTCCTTCCTTTCATCAGTGCCCCTTACATCAACATTCCTTTCATCAGTGCCCCTATTAGTATGCCCCTAAGTTTGTTTGAGAATATTTGGTTGGAGTGTTACAATACAGGTTCTCTTTGTTTTGTGTTTGCTTTTGGGGGAAGAACTATAATCAGTGGCAATGTACTGATCTCACATTTTCTGTACTCCTCTTAGAGTAGCTTTGTATGGCATTTGATTTATTTCTGTTCATGAGCATTTTATGGATGGACTTCTTAGTTCCAGAGTGTCTGCTGCTGCAGATTATTAAGAGCAGCTCCTTTAATGGATGGATGTTATGGTGGTGGCAGTGGTGGTAGTGGTGAGTGAAGACTGGATTGGTGTGCCTTGTTCTTCTTTCATTTCTCCAGGACCCTTCACTTTCTCCTTACTTCTTCTTTCCTCTTATTGCCATGGCTCCAAGGGGCAGTACCTTTTCTCTTTCTCCTCTCCCACCAGCAATGTTTCTCTGATGTTACTACTTCTGGTCCCTCTCACTTTCACACACCCTCCCTACAGTTAGTGCTATGAATTACCAAGTCCCAAGCCTGTGTTCGTATTTTGCCAGTTGTGTGGAGGACATTTTCTTTCTGAGGGTGCTTTTGTGCTTCATTTTAACCTCTAATCTCCTCCCTATTTTCACTGTCTCTTAAGCCTCTCCCTGCCCCAGTCTCCAGATTCAGAGGTTTATAGCAGTAACAAGAACTACTGTAATTTGCTGTTTCTTTACTTACAAGTAATTTAGAATTTGTGGTATTGTCTCTCTCGTAGTAATGCTAAAGGTGTCAGCTATGTATGGTTTATGTGTATGTGGCTTTTGGGGAGAATGTGTGGAGAGATTTAGATTTGGACAGCTGCCATTATCCTCCACATCCAAAAGCTCATCTCATTTAATCTTAACAGTAACCTTAAAGATAGCTATGACTTCCCCAGTTTTACAAATGAGTAAAACGATTCTTAGTGAACCTAAATAATTTGCCTAGAGGCAAACAAGTATTATGAGAACCAAGATTCTAACCAATGTTGACTCCAAAGTTCACTCAAACTCTTTCTACCACACAATGCAACCTACATTCTCAAACAGGAAAAGGTCCCTTTTTATCTCTCTCCCCAAGAAATACAGGCTAGTTAGTTGTATTCATAATTTTTAAATAAATAATTTGGGAAATTTTACATTGCCAGGCTATTATGAGACTTACAAACCAGAGGCAAGCATGCCTCCCCATAAAAACCATGGAAGTAAAAAGTAGAGTTAAAAAGAGTAAAACAAGTTTTAGCACACATCTACACTCTCAAATCCTTTCCTCTCTTGAGCCTAATATTGGGTTGGCCAAAAAGTTCATTCGGTTTTTTTCATAAGATGGCTCTAGTAGCACTTAGTCTTTCACTTCATTCAAAACAATTTTGTTAGATTGTATGTGACAGTTGTCATATCAGCGTGCATTTAAAAAAACTTATCAAAACTGGTGAATTTTTGTGTAGCTATTTTAATATTGAAGACCGAAGAAAGCAACATTTTCAGCATATTATGCTTTATTATTTCAAGAAAGGTAAAAACGCATCTGAAATGCAAAAAAAGATTTGTGCAACCTGTGGAGAAGGTGCTGTGACTGAACGTGTCAAAAGTGGTTTGAGAAGTTTTGTGCTGGAGATTTCTCTAAGGACGATGCTTCACGGTCAGGTAGCTCAGTTTAAGTTGATAGTGATCAAATCGAGACATTAATTGAGAACAATCAACGTTATAGCACGCGGGAGATAGCCGACATACTCAAAATATCCAAATCAAGCACTGAAAATCATTTGCACCAGCTTGGTTATGCTCATCACTTTGATGTTTGGGCTCCACGTAAGTTAAGCAAAAAAAAAAAAAAAAAAAAACCTTCCTGACTATATTTCTGCATGCAATTCTCTATGTAAACATAATGAAAACGGTCCATTTTATAAACAAATTGTGACAGGCGATGAAAAGTGGATACTATACAATAATGTGGCATGGAAGAGACCATGGGGCAAGCGAAATGAACCACCATCTACCACACCAAAGGCCAGTCTGCATCCAAAGAAGGTGATGTTGTGTATATGGTGGGATTGCAAGGGAGTCCTCTATTATGAGCTCCTTCTGGAAAACCAAAGGATTAATTCCAACAAGTACTGTCCCAACTAGCCCAACTGAAAGCAGCACTTGACGAAAAGCATCCAGAATTAGTCAACAGAAAATGCATAATCTTCCATCAAGATAATGCAAGACCACATGTTTCTTTGATGACCAGGCAAAAACTGTTACAGCTTGGTTGGGAAGTTCCGATTCATCTGCTGTATTCACCAGATATTGCACCTCTGGACTTCCATTTATTTAGGTCTTTACAAAATTCTCTTGGGCTTCCTTAGTGGTGCAGTAGTTAGGAATCCGCCTGCCAATGCGGGAGAAACAGGGTCGAGACCTGGTCTGGGAGGATCCCACATGCTGTGGAGCGGCTCAGCCCATGCGCCACAACTACTGAGCCCGCGTGCCACAACTGCTGAAGCCTGTGCGCCTGGAGCCCGTGCTCTGCAACGGGAGAGGCCACCGCAGTGAGAGGCCCGTGCACCGCAACAAAGAGTGGCCCCCTGCTTGCCGCAACTAGAGGGAGCCCGGGCACAGCAACGAAGACCCAATGCAACCAAAAATAAATAAATTAAAAAGAAAAAATTCTCGGGCTTCCCTGGTGGCGCAGTGGTTGAGAATCCGCCTGCTGATGCAGGGGACACGGGTTCGTGCCCTGGTCAGGGAAGATCCCACGTGCCGCAGAGTGGCTGGGCCCATGAGCCATGGCCGCTGAGCCTGCGCATCCGGAGCCTGTGCTCCACAACGGGAGAGGCCACAACAGTGAGAGGCCCGCGTACCGCAAAAAACAAACAAACAAACAAAAAAACAAAAAGAAAAAATTCTCTTAATGGAAAAATTTTCAATTACCTGGAAGACTATAAAAGGCACCTTGGAATCGTTTTTTTCTCAAAAAGATAAAAATTTTGGGAAGATGGATTTATGTAGTTGCCTGAAAAATGGCAGAAGGCAGTGGAAGAAAAGGGTGAATATGTTCTTCAATAAATTTCTTGGTGAAAATTAAAAATGTGTCTTTTATTTTAACTTAAAAACCGAAGGCACTTTTTGGCCAACCAAATAAATCTAAGCATGTATCCTCTGGATAGATGTCTTGGGAGCTTTACACCTAAGCTTTGAATTCCAGCAGTATGCGGTCAAGTACTACATCGTTTTGGTTCAGGCCTCTGTCTTGAATTCTACATCCAAACATTCAACTGCCAACTGAACATCTCCTAGTAGAAAGATCAATAGTTACCAGAATCACAAATAGCCATGGAACACATTAGTTTCCTGGAAGAAACAAAACAGAACACAAACCTGTTACTCCACCTGTATTCCCTATCATGGCAAGTGGTGTGCTGACAGTATTTAGCTGGTCACCCAAGACAGAAATCTGGAAGTCATCCAAGATGTCTCCTCCTTACATGTGTCTTACAACTATAGCTGGACACACACTGAGGACTATACATTTTATCGCCTAAGTCACCCTCAGATTTATCCCTCACTCATCAAGGTTTGGGGTGGTGGTGGTGCTGGCATCTAGGCCAGGGATGTTGCTAAACATCCTACAGTGCACAAGACAGCTCCCCACACCCCACATCACCCCTCCCAGCAACAATGAATTGTCTGGCCCAAAATGTCAACTGTGCGGAGGCTGAGAAACTCTGGCCTAGCAGTACCTTTTAAAACCTAAAAACACTTCTATCTTTTACAGATCAATTCTAGAAATACACTTTATGAGAACTCTTGCAAAAATGCCTAAAGATACAGTACAAAGATGTTTATCTCATTTTACAATAGAAAACAAATAAAAACAAACAAACGAAATGACCTACATTTCTACCAATAGATGATTGACTATGTAAATGATGCTTGGCACACAGCAGGTGTTAAAAATATTCATTAAATAAATCAAAATATGAATGAATGGATAATAACCCGTAGTGAGATAATGCTCAGAAGACATGGAATAATGTCTAAAATAGAAATGAAAAAATTAAATCATAATACTACATGTATATATATTTGTGCATGTGCATATATATGTATAAATAGTATAATCCTGTTTTATAAAAGTATACATATGTACTGAAAATAAGTGGAGAAAAATACACTAAACTATTATTAACAGATATCTTGGGGACGTGGGACTATAAGGATCTTTCTGTTTCCATATTATAAATATCTATAAGGTTTGGCATGTCGGTAATATACATGTTTTAGTTTTATATACAGAGTGGTTAATCTTATGTATCAACTTGACTGAGCCACAGGGTACCAAGATATTTGGTCCAACATTCTGGGTGTTTCTGTGAGGGTGTTTCTGTTTTTATTTATTTGTTTATTTTTATTTTATATTGGAGTACATTTGATTAGCAGTGTTGTGTTAGTTTCAGGTGTAGAGCAAAGTGATTCAGTTATACATATACATGTATCTATTCTTTCAAATTCTTTTCCCATTTAGGTTATTACAGAATATTCAGCACAGTTCCCTGTGCTATACAGTAGGTCCTTGTTATTTATTTTAAATATAGCAGTGTGTACATGTCAATGTGTAGTTGTTTTTGGATGAGATTAACATTTAAATCCATAGACTGAGGAAAGGAGACTGCCCTCCATAAGGTGGGTGGGCCTCATCCAATCAGTTGAAGGCTTGAATAGAAGAAAAGGCTAACCCTCCCTCAAATAAGGAATTCTGTCAACAGCCTTCAAACTGGAATATTAAGCTCTTCTTGCTTGGTGATTTGAACAGGAACACTGGCGCTTCCTGGCTCTAACAGTGGCCAGCTGGCCTCTGGATTTGAACTGGGACGTCTCTGTAAATTTCGGACTCGCCAACCTCCAAACCTGCATGAGCCAATTCCTTATAATCTCTGTTATTCTCAGGAGAATCCTAATACATTCAGCAAAAATAAAGATCACATATTTTGGAAGAAACTGTTAGATGCCAGTCCTGTATCTATCCTCCTCCTATTCCTTATCGAAGAATACCAATTTATTCAGGGCAGTAATACGTTCAGTAAAAAGACTAGTTCTGGTCTCCTTCGGCAGCTAGGTTTGGTCATGTGATTGAATCTGGGTAATAGGATACAGCAGAAATTACTGGTGGTACAGCTCTTTGACCTTCCCCTCTTTCTTTTCTGCTACCTATGTCTTGAGCTCCTGAAACTCTCTTAGATCAAGTCACTTACAAAGAACGGAAAGCTGAATAACAGAAGGAGCCTCTGTCCCTGATTACAGTGGAGCTGTCACATAGCCCTGAACTCTAGACATCCATATTTCCTCTAAGTACAGAGAAATAGACCCTTTTGTGTTTAAAGCCACTGTTATTCTGGCTTTAAAAAATCATATGCAACAGAATCTCATGCTGATAGGGGCTTGCACAGATATATATTTAAAATGTCACCTCACTTTGTAGTTATGGAATGGAAAGATCTGGATACATCTGTTATACAACAGAGTATGTAGACAGGGACCAGAGACAAATTTCTCAAAGGGCTAATGGATTAAATTAATATGCTGGAACTAGATTAACAAAGAATCACGTTTCATTTATAAAACACTCATTGAAAGTCAATTTAAACTTAATAAAGACTAGTACTTATCATTACCACCTGCCTGGAAGAAAATAACCAAGTTATTATCCTAATTATAACTCTTAGGCAAATCATAATAAAAGATGGGCCTTTACTGGAATCAAAAGAAAAATGTGGGTTCTCCTTGACTAGAAAACAATTACAAGGTCCATTTTCCACTATGAACACTTCCTTCATTTAAGCAAAAGCCTGAGTGGATCTCTTATGTGTGGGGAGGGGAATTCTGGGAAAAAGAATTTTATGTATTGGGACTTTCCTGGTGGTCCAGTGGCTAAGACTCCACGCTCCCAATGCTGGGGGCCCAGGTTCCATCCCTGGTTGGGGAACCAGATCTCACATGCTGCAACTAAGAGTTCGCATGCCACACTAAAGATCTCGCATGCCACAACTAAAAAAGATCCTGCACGCCACAACAAAGATCCCACATGCTGCAACTAAGACTTGGCACAGCCAAAAATAAATACATACATACGTAGTAAAAAAAAAATGGATTTTATGTATTAAAAAGCTAGACTTATACCAGAAGGCAGAGGGAACAGTTATAAGATTTCTAAAGGACTGTTTTCAAGAACTATTTCAACCCACATTGTACTTTGCAATGTATGATATGTATAGAGAGAAAGTCTTGACACTTTCCCTCCAGCTTCACTATGCCCTTACAGCTTTACACACCCGGGTACAAAGCATGCCTATAATTCACTGCTCTAGAAACTTACAGAGCATATCTGACCACAGAGGACTTAAAGATGAAGGAAGTCACAGAGTAACGGAAAATAGGAATGGTGGAGTATTGCTATTCAGAGGAAGAAGAAATAAGAAAGGATGAGATATAAGAAAATTAGAAGACATAAGAAAAGGGGAAGGAGATATGAGAGACAAGTAGGATAGAAAACAGGTGGAAGATTAAGAAAAATACTTAATACCTAGTATTTACTATCTAGTACTCTGAATATACTTCTCATAGGATTAATGCTATAAATGGTGGCTAGGGTTCTAGATCAGCCCCACAGAGGCCCACTTAAACCATCATGTGGCTAACATTTTGCTGAATTACTTCTACCAAACTGTCCTTTATAATGGAAGAGGAAGGGGTTTCTCTCTCTGGTTCCAGTGTGCTCACCTTATTGAATTCTTGCAGGGAGTGAATTTTATTTTTTAGTGCCCAGGTGCTAACAGCAGTGGCACCCTCCCATGGGCAGCTTTGCCACATGGGCAGGACCACAGCCCTGCAGGCAGTTTCACTGTGGAATGTCACCTGCCAGGCACCTCCCCTTGAAATACTTCTTCCACATCCGCTCAGGCAGCCTGTGGTGAGTTCCTGTGGAAGTATTCCCCTCAGCACTCCAGAGGGCAGATTTCCAGCAGTCCCAGAGGGGTAGCACCTCAGTGACTACTGTCACACTCTCTGGGTCAGAATCTCAACACTGAGAGGAAATAGCCTCTTCCTTGAGTGCTCTATCTCAGTCCTAGGGATGGTGGCTGCTACCTGCATCTGCTATTTCTGTATGTTTCATAGAGTTCTCCTTGTCCTGTGACTTCATTCCTCTGTTAATAATTCTTCATGTTACACTTTCTCTGTTGAAATTACTGTGTGGTTTCTGTCTCCTGACTGGACTCTGATATAACGAGATTTTCATAGAACAGGAAATCCAAACAGTCAATAAAACTATAACATGAAATATGCTCAGATTCACTGGTAATCAGAGAAACAGTTCCATTCCTAGGTATATACTCTACAGAAATTCTGGCACATTTGTACAAGGAGATGTATAGAAAATTTTTTACTACAGCACTGTTTATAATAGCAAAAAACTGCAAACATCCTAAGTGTCCAAAGAGGAAAACAAAGTGTGGTAAATTCATGCAGTGGAATATTATTATATACAGAGAAAACAAGTAGCTGGAGTTACATGTGTCAGCATGGATACATCTCAAAATCCTAAGCTGAACCAGAAAGCAAATTGCAGAAGGCACAGAATGGCAACAGAATGGCACTATAAAGTTATTAAAACAGACCAAAAAATGTCGATGTGAATACTAATCTAATAATCTAAAAAACATATGGGAATAAACAGCAAATCTAAGAGAGTGATTACCTTTGGACTGAAGAAAAGGGAACGGGAGAAGTTGCAGAGGAGATTTTGATTATATCTGTAATGCTTAAAAAGCTAAACAAGGGGGAGTACTGACTGGTGGTTATATAATCTAGACTTTTGTATATACTTGAGATAAGTCATAATAAAAATCAATATTAAAAGTAACAAACTGACTTTCTCAAAATGTGGGTGATAAGAAAAACATTATGCATGAAAATAATAATGTTTAATTGGTAAATGGAATGAAAGGTAGTAAATTAGGAACTAGATAACAAAATGCTACCTTCCATTCTAATACCTGACGACTTGCTCATTCACTAGACAGGAACTATAATCTGGAGGAATACTGTAGGACAAAGGTAACTAAACAGTCATTATCCTAATCATCATTTAGCTTAGCTACAAATGTTATAATTGCAAAATTTCATTAGTTCCTAGCAATCATAAAAAGTTCTATCTTATGAAAGAAATACCTATACCTCAAAACATACCGGGGGATCCCATCTGAAAGTAACAATTACACTAAAAATACTAAATTATGTTTAGGCAAGAGCTACTGTTAATATTTATGACTCACCAATTTAAATCAATTTCATAGGGGTAAGAAACTCTGGGTAATATAATTATACCTTAAATACTTTTTGTTTCTTTTGACTCAAGAAACAAGACCATAAGAGTTTTAAAACCTGCATACATTTATTTCTTCATTAGTGTAACTGTAAAGCTGAATAAGTGGTTTACTGTCCTTCTATTAGTCTGCTAGAGCTACCATAACAAAATACCACATTATTATTATTTTTTTTTAAAGACAGTACTTATTACTGCCTTTGGGAAATACATTGGCTTTTTAAAAATGTTACTTTATTTATTTGTTTATTTATTTATTTTTGGCCACACTGGGTCTTTATTGCTGCACGTGGGCTTTCTCTAGTTGCAGTGAGTGGGAGCTACTGTTCGTTGTGGTGCACGGGCTGCTCATTGTGGTGGCTTCTCTTGCTGCAGAGCAGGGCTCTAGGCATGCAGGCTTCAGTAGTTGTGGCACATGGGCTCAGCATCTGTGGCTCACGGGCCCTAGAGCACAGGCTCAGTAGTTGTGGCGCACGGGCTTAGTTGCTCCACAGCATGTGGGATCTTCCCGGATCAGCGATAGAACCTGTGCCCCCTGCATTGGCAGGTGGATTCTTAACCACTGCGCCACCAGGGAAGTCCCACAAAATGCCACATGCTTGGTAGTTAAAATAAAAGAAACTTATTTTCTTGCAGTTCTGGAGGGTAGAAGTCCAAGATCAAAATGTCAGCAGGTTTTGTTTCTTCTGAGGCCTCTCTCCTTGGCTTGCAGATGGCCACCTTCTTACTATGGCCTCACATGGTCTTTACTCTGTGCATGTGTATCCCTGGTGTCTTTTTGTGTGTCCAAATTTCCTCCTCTTATGTGGACAGCAGTCAGATTAGATTGGGGCCAACCCTAATGGCATTTAACTTAATCATCTCTTTAAAGGTCCTACCTAGAAATACGATCACATTCTGCGGTGATGGCAGTGAGGACTTTAACATACAAGTTTGTGGGGGGACACAATTCAGCCCATAACAGTCCTCAAAAGTTTTTACTACATAATCCTTCCAGGAATTCACATTACATTTTCATCCTTTTCTCATACCTTCATTCACAGAAGGCAGTTTTTAGATGTTGTTAGCAATCTCTCCATTTCAAAATGGAGAATAGGCTTTAACTGATATACCTTTTTGCCCTTAGCCTTCCAAGGTTAATATTCTGAAGGATCGAAGATCTAAGTAATGCAGAATTTTACACGCTTAAGGTACATATTCTCTCCAGGTACTTGAATGTTTGATATAATTTGCATAGATACGGGAGAGAAACCTGTGCCAAAAATGGAATATATAACATTAAAACAGACTTTTGAATTTTTAATGTTAATTTTAGCTTATTGGAGATAATCAATTCAATACTGACTATGGCCATTCTATCAGATTATTAAAATCAAAAGAATAAGAATTAACATAGTTGGAGCTTTTAGAATCAGCAAAGTGTCATTTAAACCTATCTTTTCCTTATCTTCTCTTTCTATACTCTACATATTTTCCAGTTTTAATGTGTGATTCTCAAACTTGGCCAATTATCAGAATTACCTGTGGAATTAAATTAAAAGATGAAGTTTTCATATTTCCTGCTACACACTTAATAAATCAGTCTCTGGAGATAAGGTCTAGAAATATGTATTTTTTAAAAAGTCCTCGAGGTTATTATTGTAAAGCAAAATGTTCAGACTGATCACTAGTTCCAACCAGTTTAAATTAGTATCTCCAAAAATATTTTAAGCATATTCTCATACATATGTACTTACTTATAAATCATGCATATGCATTACTGTTCTAAAATGTTTTATACATTACAAAACATACAAAAAGAGAAAACTTGAAAAGATTAAACAGAAAGTAAATATGTATTCAAACATTTTTGTTCTAACACACAATATAGAGTTTGCATACCCCATTTTAGAAACCACCAGTTTAAATTATGAGGATTTTTGCATTTTTAATTGCAGCACTGTTTTCTTCTGAGCTCCAGACCTATTTATCCAAATGCCTAGTGAACGTTTCTACCTGGGTGTACAATAGGCACCTTAAATGCAATGTCAAAATAAACTGTTATTTAACTTTCCTCTGCCACCCCAAGATGGACCTGGGTGGGAAACCTGTTCTTCCACAACCCACCCAAGTTAAAAACATCAGCAATAACCTGGACCACCCTTCCTTTTACTCATATTGCACTGATAGCGTACATTCTACTTTCTTAATATTTTCCTCTACCCCTTCAATAACCATTCAAAGATTGGTTGAATAACCATTCAAAGAGTGGACCCCTAAGACCAGGGGTCCCCAACCCCTGGGCCGAGGACCAGTCTGTTAGGAACCGGGCCGCACAGCAGGAGGTGAGTGGCAGGCAAGTGAGCGCAGCTTCATCTGCCGCTCCCCATCACTCACCTTACCGCCTGAACCATCCCCCCTGCATCGCTCACATTACCATCTGAACCACTGATCTCATTACCGCCTGAACCATTCCCTCCCCACCCTTCCACGAAATCGGTCCCTGGTGCCAAAAAGGTTGGGGATGGTTGCCCTAGACCCTCACGGTTTCTCACTTGCAGTACTGCAGTAACTCCTTAACTAGTCTCCCTGATTATGATATATCACTTTTCTGGCTCTCCACTTATTTTTTTTTTTTTTTACATTTTAAAATTAATTATCTTTTATTGAAGTATAGTTGACTTAAAATGTGTTAGTTTCAGGTGTACAGCAAAGTGATTTACACATACATATATTCATTTTCAGATTCTTTTACCATATAGGTTATTACATAATATTGAGTATAGTTCCCTGTGCTCTACACAGTAGGTCCTTGTTTATCTCTTTTATATGTAGTAGTGTGTCTATGTTACTCCCAAATTCCTAATTTATCCCTTCCCCCCACCTGGCTCTCCACTTATCTTCCACATGGCTGTCAGAATGATAATTTTAAAATGCAAAACTGGAAAACATGTAATTACTCCATTTTATACCTTCCAATGTTTCATTTTCATAGGATAAAGTTTCAGTATGAAATGGCCTGTCCTGATCTAGTCTCTATCTATCTACCCAGTTTCCCTCTTCCACTCTTTTCTACCTTATTTCCAATGCTCCTGCCAAAGAGAGCCTGTGTCCTCTGCATGCATTATCTTCCTTCATAACTCCAGGCCTCTAAACATGCTATTTCCTCTGCCAATAACACCCTTCTTTAAGATCCAAATCAAGCATACACTTCTCTGGAAAGCTTTTTATAAACTTGAGGTAGAGGTGATCACTCCCTTCTTTTATCTAGTAGACATTAGATGAGTATTGTGGAATGAAATAAAATGTGACCTGCTGATTAAAAAAAAAAAAGTACTGAAAGAAAACAATTCATATTATAAAAGAGTAGCACAAAATTTAGGAAGCTGGCAAACAAATGTCAGACTGTCAAAACAGTTTCTCTTCAGGCAGGTTAACTAGCCATAAGTGAAACGTGATCATCAGAATTTAAGCTCTAAATTGGGTCAAAATCAAAAGAAAAACTAAAGCTGAGGAAAACATTTGAGAAGTTCCTAAGACTAAAGTCACAAGGAACTTATATGAGGAACATATTCAGAAAATCATCAAATAGAAGGAATAGGTAGCAGTAAAAATGGGCAAGTTACTCTAACATAGGTTACAAAATACTCCAGGATATTAGGTATTGTCGGCATATAATCTTCACATCTGACTTCACATGGCATAAGCTGTGACATCATGGATGCTGTGATACAGCAGAAAGGAACTGGTTAAGGACTCAGAAGGCCTGGGCTCTAATTCCAGTTCCATCCTTAACTTCTCTGAGCCTCAGTTTATTATCTGTAACATGAGGATATTCTATCTCACTGCAGAGTTGTAATAGTGATTAATAAAATAACTTATGTGAAAGCATTCTGTAAACCATAAAATCCCATTCCAAATTATGGCATTATTGTATACACACAATATCTAAAACCACATGCAGCAGTTAAATCTGACTATATCAAGACTAGCTTTCTAGAATCCTCAGCCATTTGATTTACCTAGCCTCCTTTTCCCCCATCATCTCTTCCAAAATGAAAATCTCACACTATGACAACCAGAAAAGCAGGCTCAGAAAACCAAAAACTAGGGACTTCCCTGGTGGCACAGTGGTTAAGAATCCGCCTGCCAATGCAGGGGACACGGGTTCGAGCCCTGGTCTGGGAAGATCTAACTTGCAGATGGGATCACAGACACACGTGACTGGCAGCTTAATCCAGTGCTCCAATTTACTTCCTGGTGATATCAATAAAAGGTGCGTCCTTTGAATGTGAAAACAGATCCTCAAGAGTCTGTTTTTACATTGAGTTAGAAGAAATAAGATGGTAAAAGAAAGGTGGAGACTAGGAAGCATGAGAAATGCAGCAACTGGTCTGCTAGGCTACAGGTGGTATGCCAGCAAAAAGAGGCAACAGCAAAGAGTTCTGATGTACAAATCACGTCTATCCTACAACCCTATATAAAAACAGCTGCAGAAGACATCTCAATTCTAGTCTGTGTGGCAAACAGCCACTTGACCCATATTAGCTTACTAAAGGTATTATCTTTGTCTATTCCAACATTCCTGGGAAGGAAGGCATGCAGGATATGAGTAGTAGGTTGTGCCTAATAAAGGGAGAAATAAAAAAAGATCAAGAAGTGAGAGACTAAATCAGTTTGCTAAACTGGAAGGACAGACTTCTAAATCTAGCCAAAAGTAGACTACTACTTCCAGCAACACATACTGGATTTACTATCCTACCTTAACTAGAAAATCAGACAGAACACCCGGAACAATGAGCTTTCAGATATTGCACAATAGGCAGGGGAGGACAGTGATCATGAGAGAACTCCTACAACTGCCCAAGCTTTGTGCCTGGAGTTTCCAGGCTACAGCACAGGAAGAGGTAACCCACACAGAGTCCAGCGGTCTTGCTCAGTAGTGAAATAGCTCACAGTTCAGGGAGGTCAAGATAGCTAGAATGTGTGAGGCAAAATATTGGAAAGTGGAGGGCTATCCAGAAAGAAAGTGCTGGAATTCTCTAGAGGAGTTCCCTTGAGTCTTTGGTCAAATACTCACCTATGCACGCATGGGAGGAAACTACCTGAGGTCAGGGAAAAGGACCACTGGAAAGGGGTAGGTGGAACAATCTCCGGAGCTCAGATAGAGCTAGGAACAGTTCAAGTTCTAATCAATCAGAGCAAAAAAGACCTATTCCATGGGGAAATGAGTAACGTTCTCAGAAAGGTACTGCTTCAGTAGCAGGAATAAATTATCCCCAAACTAAAGGCTGCTCTCACCACCCTAATAAAGCTCAAAAGAAAGCCTCGATAGGATCAAACTAATCTGAAGTGACAAATGTGTACTAAAACAAACTCCAACAATGTTAAAGGAATCCTACAAAATCCAGCACACAATATAAAATTTATAACATCTGGCATGAAAGAAAGAAAGAGAGAGAGAGAAAGAAAGAAAGGAAGGAAGAAAGAAAAGAGAAGGGAAGGGAAGAGGTGGGAAGAGAAGAGAAGGGGAGGGGAGGAGAAGAAAAGAAAGAACAGGTATTCAAAGCAGCAGGAAAATTCAACCCTTAGGCAGGGAGAAAAGTCAATCAACAGCAACAGATTCAGAAACAGCACAGATGGTAAAGTTATCAGACAAAGATGTTAAAACAGTCACACACTCCCTAGATTCCAGGAGGCAGAGGAAAACAAACCTAATGAGGAATAAAGTGGAAGACAAAAAAATACCTAAAACTGAACTTCTAGACATGGAAAATACATCAGAAATGAAAAATATACCAGACTTCCCGTGCAGTGGTTAAGAATCCACCTGCCAATGCAGGGGACACAGGTTTGAGCCGTGATCCAGGAAGATCCCACATGCCGCAGAGCAACTAAGCCTGTGTACTACAACAACTGAGCCTGCGCTCTAGAGCCTGCAAGCCACAACTACTGAGGCTGCGTGCCACAACTACTGAAGCCCATGCGCCTAGACCCCATGCTCCACAAGAGAAGCCACCACAATGAGAAGCCCGTGCACCACAATGAAGAGTAGCCCCTGCTCGCCGCACCTGGAGAAAGCCTGTGCACAGCAACAAAGACCCAATGCAGGAAAAAAAAAAAAACAAACCACACCAAGACACATCATAATCAAACTGCAGAAAATCGTCAATAAAGTGGGAAATGGTGGAGTGGGGGAAGCTGTCAGAAGAAGAAAATGACATCTAGAAGAAAGATAAAAGTAGCAGCATACTTCTCAAATACCACACAAGTGAAAGGTAGTGGAGTGACATGTTTAAAGTTCTGAAGGAAAAAGGTCAACCTAGGATTCTATATCCAGCAAAATTATCTTTCAAAAATGAGGGAGAAATAAAGACCTTTTAGATAAAAGCTAAAAGAATTTATCACCAGCAGATTCACAGTATGAGAAACAAAAAAAAAAGTTCTTTAAGCAGAAGAACTAGATGAAAATTTGAAGCTACATAAAGGAATGAAAAATAATAGAAATGATAAGTTTTGGTAAATATAAGATTTTTCCTTTCGTTTAAAGAAATCTCTTTTAAAAATTGCTTAAAGCAAAAATATTTTATAACATATGTAGTAGTAAAACGTATAAAACAATAGCAAAAAGGCTATGAGGGAATAAATGGAAGAACAATAATATGGTTTTTCTTGTACTCTACATGAAATGAAATACAACTTTTGAAGTTAGACTGTGACAAATTAAAGATGTTCAGTGAAAATCCTAGAGCAACCACATATACAAAGAAGTACAACTGAATTTCAGCCTTTGTTTAGGATGTAGAAAGCTGAAAGACTGTTGCTCCTACCCTGAAAACAAAAAAAAAAAAACACATTTAATTTGTAAAATTATGTCTTCTTACACCCTTCAGAGACCTAAGGACACAGGGCAACTAACTAATACAATATGTAAGGAAAAATAGGGAGAAACAAAATGTGAGCACTTACTTACTGAGGGTAGACACCAGATGCCATATAAGCCAGTAAAAAAATTTCAGCTAAAATATTTAACAAATTGCAAAAGTTCAAGTGTGGGTTACATCAGGAAAACAGAACCCCTGGAAGACACAAAAGGAAACTGTATCTGAAGGGACACAAAGGGAAACTGCACCCTTTGCACCCACCCCCTTCTCCAAAAATTTCATGAGGAGCTCATTAAGAAAGACTGGGGGAGGGGTGAGAAACCTGAAAAAGTATCCTTTCATGGTGCAAGCCTAGGGGAGAGGGATACCAGTACCTGTGGGAAAGATATGAAGCCTTGCCTAGAGCCTTCCTATCTCACCTATAGAGCAAAAATGTTAAGCTGCTGCTAGAAGGGCAGCAAATTCTGTTGTGTTTAGGGTACAGATGAAGACTCATATCAGTTGGGAAAAGGCAACAGAAACGAACAAACAAAACAAAAACAAAAACAAACTACCCCTGGTGTAGGGGCAGGATGCTGTCCTGGGTCTAGATCCTACAGCTGGGGCAGGGGTAAAACCACTGAGAAGACCTCACTCTTAAGACTCAAACATATTGCCCCTAAGAATGAAAATGCATCAGAACAACAGAGAATGTCCTTTTCTCCACTCCCACCATTATCACCAATACAGCAAACATTCAATCTACTCCTGGGGAAGGGTAAGCGCATGGAAAAAAAGCGCATGGTAAACCAGCCACCAATCTAAACACAAGGTAAAGAAGGCAATTTTATGCCTGTAGTGCACTGATTTTAACTATTGTAGTAATAAGATCCAAACCCAGTTCAATCCCCAATTAGATTGATCAACCTCCCCAACTAAAGCCTAACAAAAGACCAGGTGTGCCTAATTCTAGGCATAAATACTCTACTGTCCAACATGAAATGTCCAGCTTTCAGCAAATAATTGAGACATACAAGGAGGAAGAAAAAAGAAAAACAGAAGACCATCAACAGACAATCAACAGAACTAGACCAGAGATGTCCCAGATGTTGGAAATATTAGAGAATTTAAAATAACTATGATTAATATGCTAAAGGCTCTAGTGGAAAAGGTGGGCAACATGTATGATCAAATGGATAATTTCAGCAGAGATGGAAACTACAAAAATAAAAAATGTTAGAAATTTAAAAACACAGTGAGATAAAGAATACTTTTGATGGGTTCATCAGTAAACTCAACACAGCACAGGAAAGAATCAGTTAACTTAAAGTAAATCAAAAGAAGTTACCCAAACTGAAACACACACACACACACACACACACACACACACACACACAGTGGTGGAAAAATTAAAAAACAGGATAGAGCATCCAGGAGCTGGGGAGCAGTATCATAAGATCTAATATATGTGAAATTAGGACACAAATAGCTCAGAAAACACAAACCAGGATAACTATGAAAAAGGTATCCCCAGAAGTTAATAATGAAGATAAAAAAGAATCATAACTCAATCCAAAAGAAGGCAGCAAAAGAGAAGAAAAAGGAACAAAGAGAAATGGGACAAATAGAAAACTAGGAAGATGGTAAATTTACACTCAAACGTGGCATTAATCACATTCAATACAAAAGGCCTAAAACACCAAATAAAAGGCAGGGATTGTCAGAATGGATTTTAAAAAGCAACATCCAATAGGTATATTAAGACACTTGCAAATTTAAAAGTAAAAGGACAGGAATAGATATAACATGCAAATACTAATCAAAAGAAAGTTAGGAGAGACAAAGTAAGTATCAAAGTAGACTACACTACAAAAAATAAACCAGAGATAAAAGGACATGCTTCAAAATGATAAAGGCATTATTCCATCAAAAGGATGTAACAATCCTAAATGTGTATGCACCTAATAACAGAGCTTCAAAATACATGAAACAAGGTAGTTCCCAAAACTACGGAGTAGGAATACCCCGAGTTCAACTCCTCTCATGGCAAACAAAAATCACAACTATTAATAGAGAAACTATTGATGAGAAGGACCAGAATCTACTAGAAAAGGCTTTCTACAACTAAAGATATAAAAAAGGAACCACCATGAGATGGGTAGGAGGGTAGAGTTGCAGTACAGTCAAGGCTCATACAAACTACAACTGCAGAGGTTCTCCCCGAGGAGCAAGATGTCTGAGCCCCACATTGGGCTTCCCAGCATGGGGATCTAGTGCCAGGAAGATAAGCCCCCAGAACATTTAGCTTTGAAGGACAGTGAGGCTTACTTTCAGGAGATCCAGAAAGCTGTGGGAAATAGAAACTTCACTCTTAAAGGGTGCACACAAAGTCTCACACACACTGGGACCCAGGGCCCCCCTGGGTTTGTTCCACAGCCAGCTGTGCTGTGACCTTGCCCCACCAACCAGCGGCTTGCAGCCTCTGCACAAGGCAGGGGCCAGCCATGCATATCAGACTGCTCACAATAGTCAGCCCATCACACACAAAAAGGACCCACACAGCCCACATAGGGGGCACCGCTAGAACATACAGCTCTGGTAACCAGAAGGGAGTAAGCTGCTGAGATACATAGGACGTCTCCTACAAAAGGCCTCTTCTCCAAGGTCAGGAAACATAACCAACCTACCAGATACATAAAAACACATAAAGGAAATCAAGCAAAGTGAGGTGACATAGGATCATGTTCCAAAGAAAGGAACAAGATAAAAACTGAGAAGAAAAACTGAGTAACGTAGAGATAGGCAATCTACGCAAGAAACAGTTCAAGGTAATGATTGTAAAAATGATCAAAGAACTCAGAAGAAGAATGGATGAACAGAGGAAGAAGTTAAAAATTTTTAACAAAGATTTAGAAAATACAAAGAAGAGCCAAACAGAGATGAAAAATACAAAAACTGAAAAGAAAAATACACCAGACGGAATCAGCAGTAGATTAAACGATACAGGGGAAAGGATTAGCGAGCTGGAAGACAGAGTAGTGGAAATCACTGATGCTAAACAGAAAAAATAAGAAGAAATAAACACAGTTTAAGAGACATGTGGGACAACATCAAGTGTACTGACATTTACATTATAGAAGTCCCAGAAGGAGAAGAGACAGAAAGGGGCAGAGAACATATTTGAAGACATAATAGTTGAAAACCTTCCTAACCTGGAAAGCAAACAGATCCAAGACTAGGAGACACAGGAAGTTCCAAACAGGATCAAACCAAAGATGACCACACCAAAATACGTTGTAATTAAAATGCCAAAAATTAAAGATAAAGAGAGAATATTAAAAGCAGCAAGAGAAAAGCAATAAGTTATGTACAAGGGAACTCTCATAAGGCCATCAACTGATTTCCCAAAAGAAATTCTGCAGGCCAGAAGGGAGTACATAGAGTTATGAAAAGCAAAAGCTTACAACAAAGAATACTCTACCCAGCAAGGCTTTCATTCAAATTTGGAGATATCAAAAATATAATAGACAAGCAAAAGCTAAAAGAGTTCAACACGACCAAACCAGCTTTGCAAAAAATGTTAAAGGGACTTCTCTAGCTGAAAAAGAAAAGGCCACAAATAGAAACATGAAAATTGTGAATGGAAAAAGCTCATCTATAAAGGCCAATATAAAGTTAGTAAACCAATCAAATTCAAAGTTAGCAGGAAGATTACAAGACAAAGGTAGTAAAACACCTATACTCACAATCAGCAGTTAAGTGGTACACAAAACAAATAGATGAAAATATGTCAAAAACAGTAACTGTGAGGGGAGGGGAGTAAAAATAGAGGGTTGTTAAAATGCATTTGAAATCGAGAGATCAGCAACTTAAAATAATCACACACACACACACTCTCTCTATATAGCTATATATAAACCTCGTGGTAATCACAAACCAAAAATCTATACTACATACACATACAAAAAAGGGAAAGAAATACAAACATAAAGATAAAGATAGTCATTGAATCACAAGAGAACAAAAGAAGGAACAACAAAAAAAAACTACAAAAACAGCCCCAAAACAATTAACAAAACAGCAGTAAGTACATGCCTTTAATAATTATTTTAAATCTAAATGAACTAAATGTTCCAAACAAAAGACATAAAGTGGCTGAATGGATTCTATATATATGTTACCTATAAGTGACTTGCTTCAGATCTAAAGACACACACAGACTGAAAGTGAGGGGATGAAAAAAGGTATTCTATGCAAATAGAAATCAAAAGAAAGCTGGGATAGCAATACTTACACCAGAAAAAATAGATTTTAAAACAAAGACTTTTACAAGAGACAAAGGACATTACATAATGATCAAAGGATCAAGACAACAAGAAGATTTAGCAATTGTAAATATATATGCACCCAATCAAAACAGTATGGTACTGGCACAAAAACAGAAATACAGATCAACGGAACAGGATAGAAAGCCCAGAGATAAACCCATGCACCCATGGTCTCCCAATCTATGACAAAGGCAGCAAGAATATACAATGCAGAAAAGATAGTCTCTTCAATAAGTGGTGCTGGGAAAACTGGACAGCTACATGTAAAAGATTAAATTAGAACTTTCTCTAACACCATACACAAAAATAAACTCAAAATGGATTAAAGACCTAAATGTAAGACTGGATTCCTCTAAAGCTCTTAAAGGAAAACATAGGCAGAACACTCTCTGACATAAATGGCAGCAATATCTTCTTTGATCCACCTGCTAGAGTAATGAAAATAAAAACAAAAATAAACAAATGGGACCTAATTAAAGTTTCTGCACAGCAAAGGAAACAATAAACAAAAAGACAACAAACAGAATGGGAGAAAATGTTTGCAAATGAAGTGACTGACAAACAATCTCCAAAATATACAAACAGCTCATGCAGCTCTGTATCAAAAAAACAAAAAACCCAATCAAAAAATGGGCAGAAGATCCAAATAGACATTTTTCAAAAGAAGACATACAGATGACCAAGAGGCACATGAACACATGCTCAACGTCACTAATGATTAGAGAAATGCAAACAAAACTACAATGAGGTATCACCTCACACTGGTCAGAATGGCCATCATCAAAACAATCTTCAAACAATAAATGCTGGAGACGGTGTGGATTAGAGGGAACCCTCCTACACTGTTGGTGAGAATATAAATTGGTACAGCCACTATGGAGAACATTATGGAGATTACCTAAAAAAAAAAAAAAGAGCTACCATATGATCCAGCAATCCCACTCCTGGGCATATATCTGGAGAGAACCATAATTTTTTTTAACATCTTTATTACAGTATAATTGCTTTACAATGTTATGTTAGTTTCTGATGTATAACAAAGTGAATCAGCTATATGGATACATATATCCCCATATCCCCTCCCTCTTGCGTCTCCCTATCCCACCCCTTTAGGTGGTCACAAAGCACCCAGCTGATCTCCCTGTGCTATGCAGCTGTTTCCCACTAGCTATCTATTTTACATTTGGCAGTGTATATATGTCAGTGCTACTCTCTCACTTCGTCCCAGCTTACCCTTCCCCCTCCCCGTGTCCTCAAGTCCATTCTCTACACCTGTGTCTTTATTTCTGTCCTGCCCTTAGGTTCGCCAGAACCATTTTTCTTTCTCTTTTTTTTAGATTCCATATATATGTGTTCGCACATGGTATTTGTTTTTCTCTTTCTGACTTACTTCACTCAGTGTGACAGACTCTAGGTCTATCCACCTCACTACAAAAAACTCAATTTCATTTCTTTTTATGGCTGAATAATATTCCATTGTATATATGTGCCACATCTTCTTTATCCATTCATCTGTCAATGGACACTTAGGTTGCTTCCATGTCCTGGCTATTGTAAGTGGTGCTGTAATGAACACTGTGATACATGACTCTTTTTGAATTATGGTTTTCTTAGCGTATATGCCTAGTAGTGGGATTGCTGGGTCATTTGTTAGTTCTATTTTTAGTTTTTTAAGGAACCTCCATACTGTTCTCCATAGTGGTTGTATCAATTTACATTCCTACCAACAGTGCAAGAGGGTTCCCTTTTCTCCACACCCTCTTCAGCATTTATTGTTTGTAGATTTTTTGATGATGGCCATTCTGACCAGTGTAAGGTGATACCTCATTGTAGTTTTGGTTTGCATTTCTTGAATGATTAGTGATGTTGAACATCTTTTCACATGTTTGTTGGCAATCTGTATATCTTCTTTGGAGAAATTTCTGTTTAGGCCTTCTGCCCATTTTTGGATTGGGTTATTTGTTTTTTTGATATTGAGCTGCATGAGCTGCTTGTGTAGTTTGGAGATTAATCCTTTGTCTTATGCTTTGTTTGCAAATATTTTCTCCCATTCTGAGGGCTGTCTTTTCATCTTGTTTTTGGTTTCCTTTGCTGTGCAAAAACTTTTAAATTTCATTAGGTCCCATTTGTTTATTTTTGTTTTTATTTCCATTTCTCTAGGAGGTGGGTCAAAAAGGATCTTGCTGTGATTTATGTCATAGAGTGTTCTGCCTATGGAAAACCATAATTTGAAAGGATACATGCACCCCAATGCTTATTGCAGCACTATTTACACTAGCCAGGACATGGAAGTAACCTAGATGTCCATCAATGGAGAAATGGATAAAGAAGATGTGGTACATATATACAACAGAATATTACTCAGCCATAAAAAAGAACAAAATAATGCCATTTGCATTGAAATGGATGGACCTAGAGAGTGTCATACTGACTGAAGTCATGGAGAAAGACAAATATCATATGGTATCACTTTATATGTGGAATCTAAAAAAATGGTACAAATGAACATATTTACAAAACAGAAACAGACTTAGAAAACAAACTTATGGTTACCAGTGGGGAAAGGTTGAGGGGGAGGGATAAATTAGGAAGTTGGAATTAACATATACACACTACTATACATAAAACAGATAATTAGCAAGGACCTGCTGTATAGCACAGGCAACTCTACTCAATGCTCTGTAATAACCTATATGGGAAAAGAATCTGAAAAACAGATATATGTATAACTAAATCACTTTGCTGTACACCTGAAACTAATACAACATTGTAAATCACCTATACTCCAATACAGGGACATCCCTGGTGGTCCATGGTTAAGACTCCACACTTTCACTGCAGAGGGAACGGGTTCGACCCCTGGTCGGGGAACTAAGATCCCACATGCCACACAGTGCAGCCAAACAGATAGACAAAAAAAAAAAAAAAAAAAAAAAAAAAAAAGAAAGAAAACCAAAAAACTATACTCCAATATAAAATAAAAATTTTAAAAATAATCACCAAAAAAAAGCCTTGAAAATTAGATCAGGTGATTTGAGACTTATAAAGGTCTCCATAAAACAGAAACAAACAAAAAATTGCAGAGCAATGGACACTTCCAAACGCCTTCTATTAGGTCACCATCACTCTGATACCAAAACCAGACAAAGATATCACACAAAAAAAGAAAATAACAGGCCAGCATCACTGATGAACATAGAAAAATTCTTAACAAAATATTAACAAACTGAACTGAACAATACATGACTAAGTGGAATTTCCCCAGGAATGCAAGGATGGTTCAACACTGGCAAATCAATCAATATGATACACCACATTAACAAACTGAAGAATAAAAACCATATGATCATCTCAATAGATGCAGAAAACGTTTCTGACAAAATTCAACACTTATTTACGATAAAAATGCTCCAGAAAGTGGGTACAGAGGTAACGTACCTAAACATAGTAAAGGCCATATATGACAAGCCCCTAGCTAATGTCATACTCAATGGTGAAAAACTGAAAGCATTTCCTCTAAGATCAGGAAGAAGACAAGATGTCCACTCTCATCACTTTTATTCAACATAGTATTGGAAATCCTAGCCACAGCAATTAGACAAGAAAAAGAAATAAAAGGAATCCACATTGGAAAGGAAGAAGTAAAACTGTCACTGTTTGCATATGACATACTACACATAGAAAATCCTAGAGATGCCATCAGAAAACTACTAGAGCTCATCAATGAATTTGGTAAAGTTGCAAGATACAAAATTAATACACAGAAATCTGCTGCATTTCTATATACTAACAATGAAAGATCAGAAGAGAAGTTAAAGAGACAATTCCATTTACCATTGCATCAACAAGAAAAAAATATCTAGGAATAAACCTATCTAAGGAGGTAAAAGACCTGTACTCCAAAAACCATAAGACGGTGATGAAAGAAAAAGATGATGACACAAACAGATGGAAAGATATACCATGTTCTTAGATTGGAAGAGTCAATATTGTCAAAATGACTATACTATCCAAGGCAATCTACAGATTCAATGCAATCACCTATCCAAATACCAAAGGCATTTTTCACAGAACTAGAACAAATAATTTTGAAATGTGTATGCGGGCTTCCCTGGTGGCGCAGTGGTTGAGAGTCCACCTGCCGATGCAGGGGACACAGGGTCGTGCCCCGGTCCGGGAAGATCCCCCATGCCGTGGAGCGGCTGGGCCTGTGAGCCATGGCCATTGAGCCTGCACATCCGGAGCCTATGCTCTGCAATGGGAGAGGCCACAACAGTGAGAGGCCTGCGTACCGAAAAAAAAAAAAAAAATTTGTATGGAAACACAACAGACTCCAAATAGCTGAAAGAAGAACAGAGCTGGAGGAATCATGCTCCCTGACTTCAGGCTATAGTACAAAGCTATGGTCATCAAAACAGTATGTTACTGGCACAAAACCCAACACATACATCAATGGAACAGAAAAGAGTGCCCAGGTGTAAGCCCATGCACACAAGGTCAATTAATCTACAACAAAGGAGGCAAGACTATACAATGGGGAAAAGAGAGTCTCTCCAATAAGTGGTGCTGGGAAAAATGGAAAGCTACGTGTAAAAGAATGAAATCAGGATGTTTTCTCACATCATGTACAAATAAACTCAAAATGGATTAAAGACCTAAGTGTAAGACCTGAAACCATAAAACTCCTAGAAGAGAACATAGGGAGAACACTCTGACATAAACTGTAGCAATATTTTTTTAGATCTGTCTCCTAAGACAAAAATAAACAAATGAGAGCTAATCAAATTTAAACGCTTTTGCACAGGAAAGAAAGCCATCAACAAATGAAAAATGGCCTACTGAACAGGAGAAAATATTTGTAAACGATATGCTCAATAAAGGGTTAATATCCAAAATATATAAACAGCTCATACAACTCAATGTCAAAAAAAAAAAAGACCCAATTAAAAAATGGGCATAAGACCTCAACAGACATTTTTGCACACAAGACACCGAGATGGCCAACAGGCACATGAAAAGATGCTCAACACTGCTAATCAACAGGGAAATGCAAATCAAAACCAATGAGATAGCACCTCATGCCTGTCAGAGTGGCAATCATCAAAAAGATCATAAATAGGGGCTTCCCTGGTGGCGCAGTGGTTGAGAGTCCGCCTGCCGATGCAGGGGACACGGGTTCATGCCCCGGTCCGGGAAGATCCCACATGCCGCGGAGCAGCTGGGCCCATGAGCCATGGCCGCTGAGCCTGCACGTCTGGAGCCTGTGCTCCGCAACGGGAGAGGCCACAACAGTGAGAGGACCACGTACCGCAAAAAACAAAACAAAACAAAAAGATCATAAATAACAAACTTTACTGCAAATGTGAGAAAAGGAAGCCGTTTTGTGGGAATGTAAATTGTTGCAGCCATTGTGGAAAACAGTATGGAGGTTCCTAAAAAACTAAAAATAGAACTACCATATGATCCAGCAACTCCCCTCCTGGGTATATAGCCAAAGGAAATAAAAACACTAATTTGAAAAGTACATGCACCCCAATGTTCACAGCAGCATTATTTACAATAGCCAAGACATACACAGAAGCAACCTAAATGTCCATCAACAGATGAATGGATAAAGAAGATGTAGTAATAACATGCACACACATATACATGATGGAATACTACTCAGCCATAAAAAACAATGAAGTGTTGCCATTTGCAACAACATCGATGGACCTTGAGAGTATTATGTTTATTGAAGTAAGTCAGACAGAGAAAGGTAAATACTGTTATCACTTACATGGGGAATCTAAAAATCAAACATATATAACGAAACAGAAACAGATTCCCAGATATAGAGAGCAAACTAGTGGTTACCAGTGGGGAGAGGGCAGTGGGAAGGGGCAAGATAGGGGTAGGGGATTAAGATGTACAAACTACTACTTATAAAATAAATAAGGTACAGGGATATATTGTACAGTGCAAGGAATATAGCCATTATTTTATAGTACCTTTAAATGGAGTATAATCTAGAGAAATGTTGAATCACTATGTTGTACACCTGAAACATAATATTGTAAATCAACTACACCTCAACAAAAATAAATATTTTTTAAACCTACAGAAGACATGAAACAAAAACCAATATAACTAAAATGAATAAATAAATCGACAATTACAGGTGGGGACTTCATCCTCTGTCTCAATAATTTATAGAATGAGTAGATAGAAAAATCAGTGAGGACACAGAAGTTTTAAATTGGAAGGACAGCAAAAATAAGTAGGTAAAAGAAAAACAGAGGTGAAATAAAATATAAAATGTGGGTTGAAGGCTACTTCCTCTAGAACCCTTTCAAATGCAACTTTGGATTGGCTGAACTGGTAATTTTCTGAGTGTATGTGAAGACAACTCTAATTTCCAAGGATGAGATCTGAGAGTCTACATTTTTAACAATTCTCCCAGTGACTGTTAGGCTCAATGAAATCTGCAAACTACTAGTCTAAGACAGAATGCCGTTCCACCGGCAAGGGAATCCAGCAGAGCTGATTCAGAGGCTGAAGAGTATTCCTCTGTCCTTAGATCACCTGGAAAGGTATTCATATTGTTCAACCTCAGAGTCTACAGAAGGAATTAAGGTTTCTGCAGTGTGATACTTCATTGTGATTCCCTGAACTCTCAGGGGTGATAAAGCTGGTTTAAGATGAGCACACAGATGTATACATAGAGGGAGGGGAGGAATATGTGTGTATGTACGTGTCATGTGCGTATATGGTCATCGAATTTAGGCTGAAGTAATTCTGGTAGAACCGTAGCCTCCTACTCTTGTTTTTCAAAAATACAACAGGTCAACCACACACTTTTTAATTTCTAGAAGCTAGGCCTGGCTTCTAGTTCAAGAGCCAGTATACCAGCCTGACTTAAATACAACAGTTAACACGTATTAAAACCAGGTTCTGTGCTAGGCGCTCTACATGTGTATTTCAACAGAATCTTCAAATATCCCTGTGAAGCAGGAATTATTATCCCCGTTTACAAAGAAGCTGGGCTACACAGCAATTATAACTTGCCCAAAGTCATACAGTTATGGTAAATCAAAGATTCATACTAACGGAATTTGACAACCAAGATCTTTTCTCTGAGCCCACTTGGCTTTTACTGTTAATGCTGGATAAGGAATGGCCACTTCAGACCCCTGGAGTAAGGGTAGATTCATATTTGAAGCTTGACCTTGTACTAGATGCCAGAATCTAGCTGCCATCCCTACCACTGCTGGTTCAACTGCAGGTCAATTAAGAGAAATTCCTCAAAGTTTTCAAGCTGAGGTCTGCACTGTAAGGAATTATGGGCCACTTCTTTTATGTCAATGTGGCAGAAAATCCAGAACATTACTAGCTCTGCCTTGACTGAAAACTGAGCTGTCTTTAAGAAAGCTGTAAAGTTCTCTAGTGTATCAAAAATCCTGATAGCTGGTAGATGCTTTAAATGAGCTTCTGGGGTGGACTCAGCACTCCCTACATCTGGTGATAAGATCTGCACACTGAAAAATAGTAGATGCTTAAGAATTTAGAATGCTTTTATGGGAAAGAATTCTTCCTTTTCCACAGTCAGTAGCTTTCTAAGAGGATGACTGGTGCACTTCTCTGGGGTCCAAGCCAGGAAGACTCAAGATAGTACAGCTCTTTCAGGGGTCTGAAAGACTAGGCAAAAATCAGTCACAGTTTCTCACAAGAGAAGGCAACAGTTATAGAAGTTCTAGGGCTGTACCTCAGAGTTGATTATCAAGATAGCAGGCCAAGAAATTGCTACGTCAGGAAAGAGACTACCAACTGGAACAGGAGAGTTGAAAGCCAAGAATGTCAAGTGAGTTGTAAATTTGAAAGGATAGAAGAGGCAGGAAAACGAAGAAATAAAAACAGCTGTTATATATAACTTACTATTTGTCACGGATGTTTCAAGATCTTCAAATATTTTAACTTATTACAACAATTCTAAAAGATAGGTACTCTTTTTTTTTTTGCGGTACACGGGCGTCTCATTGTTGTGGCCTCTCCCGTTGCGGAGCACAGGCTCTGGACGCGCAGGCTCAGCGGCCATGGCTCACGGGCCTAGCCGCTCCGCGGCATATGGGATCTTCCCGGACCGGGGCACAAACCCATGCCCCCTGCATCGGCAGGCGGACTCTCAACCACTGCGCCACCAGGGAAGCCCGAAAAGGGTAGGTACTCTTATCCACATTTTACAGAAGAAGAAACACGGAACATTTAAGTTGCCCAAAGTGACACAGATAGTACATAGAAAAGCTGCGATTTGGACCTAGTTTGCCTCCAGTGGTTATTTACATTCATAATCACTATACAACACTGCCTCTCTAGAAAAACTGGTATGAACTGAAACAGAGGTGGCAGAGATGAAACTGATGAGCTGAGGTAGGATAAGAGTTGATCTGAAAACAAATGTTGTGAATCAGGTCCACCCTTTATGTTGTGATCTACCATACACTTTGATGGGTTCTAGGTCTGTCCATAAAAGACAGAATCCTGGCAGGCTAGCATAATTCTAAAAAATTCAATACAGTATTCTAGGATTAGGGACATTCACTATGTATGAGAAACAGTTACACCCTTCTCCCCCACCAAAAAAGTGTAACAGATAATGTAGTTTACACAAAATAATATGAGGCTAAATAGTAAGCAGCTTAAAGAATAAACTGCAACTATATTCAAAGATATTCTAAAATATAAAGGTCCCAATTTTTTTCTAGTGAAAGGCAAAGAGCAGAACCATGGGTAGTGGTGCTAGTCTTAAACAAGAAGAGTAAGCACAGTGGCTACACAATGAAAATGTCGAGCAAAGGCAGGAATCTATTCATAAACATTACAGACACGTACACCTGTCCCATTTAGTGCCAGACATATATACGGGTTCATTTCAGTAGTGGGGAGCCAGCATGGAAGAGGGAATGCCATTGAAAGTGCTTGAGCAGTGTACTGTGCTTTCTTCAGGCTGAGTGGTCCTCGACAGTCTCTTTGAAGTAGACTCTCCTTGCAATATCTTTGGATTCACAGCAAAGATTTCACTTTCCAAACCATAAACAAACGTGGGGGGTACTTAACATTAACACTTATATCAGCTGTTAAAATACAAGTTTTCCTGAAGATCTACGTGGGTGAATCAGGTAGAAACGGGATACCCTGGGCCTACTTATAAGCGATTCTATAGAATGAGAAGCAAATAATGTATTCAGTCGATAAACTATTAACTGAAAGTTGATTATCTGTAGTAAGGAGTAAAATACAAGGTGGGATTGCATTTAACTATGTATATCAAGGCTCAGAAGTAATTCCAACTCTGCTCCTTGTGCTTCACCTAAAGTTATTTTTGCAGCTCCTTCCACAGCATGTGATTTAGTCTTATGTTTTAGCATAGTTCATCCAGTTCTTTGTCCTATATCATGTGTCCCAAGAACTATCTGCATCGATGTTCAGAATGAGGGTTCACTGAGAAGTAGCCAAAGGGAGAATAGTAATATTAGAGAGTTTTCCATTCATATAGTTAAAATTCTACAATAGCAAATAAAAGCTTAACTCTCAACTATTTGGAAAAGCCATCCATTCAGATGGAATTTATATTTCTCAAAGATTCCAGATATCTGAGGTCCTTGGGTACAGAAATATTAATAACATTTCCAAAGACTGGCCTTGCCCCCAACAGTCAGTGAAGAGAGTTTATTTGAACACACAAGTGTAATGATTATAAAGATTATGTAGATATAGTTAAATGTAACAAGATATTAGAACAAATATTAATGATTGTATAGTTTATTCTTATTGTATGGTAATCTGGCAAAATTAGAACATAGAATTACTTTTATATGATCATATCAATATTTCTACCATTTTCCCTTAGTTCTCTAGCACAGGCGATTTCTATTTTTCACCACTTTGAATTCCACGTGTCTCCTAATCCAGGGATATCAAAAAAGTATCTGTATTACGCTTTTCATCCCATTAATCCAGTGGTTCAACATCTCCTTTTTTTTTTTTTTTTTTTTTTTTTGCGGTACGCGAGTCTCTCACTATTGTGGCCTCTCCCGTTGCGAAGCACTCCGGAAGCGCAGGCTCAGCGGCCATGGCTCACGGGCCCAGCCGCTCCGCGGCACGTGGGATCTTCCCGGACCGGGGCACGAACCCGTGTCCCCTGCATCGGCAGGTGGGCTCTCAACCACTGCGCCACCAGGGAAGCTGTCAACATCTTTTATAGGCACAATTTCCCTTCACCAAGGCAAGCTCAAAACAGTAGAATTGTAGGTTAAATATAGTGGCTATAAAAATGTTTTTCCTTGTTTTACTTTTTAACTGAGCTTCTAGGAATGTACTGTGGCAAAAAAAAAAGAAGAGACTATATCTATAACCTTCATCAGTGTTGAAGTTCTTGATAAAGTACACAGTTTAAATTTCATCAGACTCATGAAAAGATAAAGGTATTGGATCAGACTGCCCAACAATCAGGGATTCTTGGACTCCCTGCCTCCCCACCTCTTCTGCCAGGAATCTTCATCTTAGGCTTCCTGTGAACACATTCCATACTTCCCTCTCTCCTTTTTATCCCCCTACTCTCCTCACCCAGTGAGAATAATTCTCAGAGGATTCCATGACCAGCACAGCATATCCAGCTTTTCCTTGCTCTCTACAGAAAAGAATCAGCCGTAGGGTTTCAGACATCAAAGATCTTAGCAAAGCAGAAATTACAGGGTGTAATGTGAAGATAAAAGACCCAGGAAATAAAATTTGGAAGAGGGAAGAGTAGCAAAAGTCTTTTTTTACAGCAAAATAGTAGAGGAAACAAGAGGGTGATGACAGACGGAGGAAAGAAAAGCGTACTAATTAGTCTGAACATTTATATAAAGTAACTTGCACAACAGGCATTATCACATTTGAGCCATACACAAACAAGGTGGATCAATAACTGATATTAAATCAGTTTTTAAACTAATGGTACAATGCAAAGGGAAAGAAAAGTCCTGAATGCTTTGGTCAGGTAGTGCCAAGTCCTACCCTCCATACAAGTCACCCACTAGTCATTCATATCTTTGTGCTATTTCAGTAGGTCTCTGAAACAAAGTCTAAAGCAGGCTTGATCTGGAACGGAGCTCTCAGAAGATTTCCGCCAGGGTTCTAAAACCTGAACAGTCAGAATTCCAGTGCAGCCCAAGGCTGCTTTCCAGGCTGAGCTAGTGGGAGATAATGCAGTTAAAAACAGTAAAAGATAAAAGTCTCCCAAATTTTTTAGAGTCAGGCATCTCTAGTCCCTATAGCTCTGCTTTACTGAAGGCAGAAACTGATCAAGAGTACTTTCTACTAGCTTGGACTCTATTACTTCCCTCTGATGCCTTGTGCTTCATAAAGGATTATTACTTATTAAGGTTATTAACCCTTGAATGAAAAAGACCTAAGAGATGGTTACAGCTACGCCAAGTTAATAAAAATCATATAATTTGGGTACTTGCAGAAAAAGGCCTAATTTTTCTGCCTTTTTATTGGGATAACACTTTCCAATATTTTATTGGGATAATAATATTTTCTCTTCAACATATCATGAAGACTGATTAATTTCTGAAGTGTTTGAAACTGCAAATGGCTTAGAATTATAATAATGTACATAGGCCTGATAGTACACAAAATGGGGGAAGGGCAGGGGTGAGGGAAGCTGTGGCTTATAGTTAATGACTGCTTCTGGAAACTACACATTCATATAAATATTTGGTCAATTAAATAACTAATTTAGGACTTTCCTGGTGGCGCAGTGGTTAAGAATCTGGCTGCCAATGCAGGGGACACGCCTTTGATCCCTGGTCTGGGAAGATTCCACATGCCGCAAAGCAACTAAGCCCGTGTGCCACAACTACTGATGCCACATGCCATGGCTACTGAAGCCCGTGTGACTACAGCCCGTGCTCTGCAACAAGAGAAGCCACTGCAATGAGAAGCCTGCGCACCGCAACAAAGAGCAGTCCCCGCTCACCGCAACTAGGGAAAGCTTGCATGCAGCAATGAAGACCCATCACGGCCAAAATAAAAATAAAATAAAGTTAAAAAAATAACTAATTTAGTCAATGAATGGATATTACATATTGCCTAGTGCACACTGCACACATCACTGCTATCAGAATTGCTTTAAAACTATTCTTTTTTTTGTTTTGTTTGTTTTTGTTTTTTTTTAATTTTTGGCTTCATTGGGTCTTCGTGCTCCATGGCATGTGCGATCTTCCCGGATCAGGGTTCGAACCCGTGTTCCCTGCATTGGCAGGCGGATTCTTAACCACTGCGCCACCTGGGAAGTCCTAAAACTATTCTTAACTCATCAAATATCTCTATAATGTTCCAAATGCCTTCCCATAGCCTACTACTAAATGCTTCGGCCATTTCTTGTTATTATTCTTGACAAACATTTCACCTGTGATGAGGTAAAGGCCAGTGACAACAAACCCTGGGTACTCAACAGTTTGAATACCCAGTCTTATTAACCTTCATGTGAGTTTCTACAAGTAAGGTATAAAGTTTTCTGAGATCCACACAGATATAGTTAACACCTAGTACTTTGTGTCTACTATTGTTCTAAGCATGTTATAATAATAATTCTCAAAACAAGCCTATAAGGTGGCTACAAGCAGCTTCGTTAAAACACAGGGAGCAAGGGAGTTCACTTAGCCATTATCAGCAATAATCAGTTTTTATCTGAAATGTCCACATGCATTGAGAAAAATATCTGAACAGTCAATAAACAAAAATAAGTTTCCTATAATTAAAGTTTTCACATGTAATAATATTGGCTTCCTAGCTATGGTAGACAAAACTTTTGTTCCCCTTCCAATTCATGTACCCTAAATTGGTTCAAATTTTATCTGTCAGTAAGAATTCAAAAGGGAAAGTAAATATAAATTAAATTAACACCTTTCTTTTAGACTAGGCATAGATAGCTAACGTATTGGCTTCGATACCCAGATAAAGCGTACTTAGGTCACAAAAGTCACTAGAATCCTACCACCATTATATGTAGGAACATATTGGACTCTTTTTTAACCTTTCATTTCCACTATTTGGAAAATTTCCAGAAAGGTTTAAAAAGAAAAGTAAAAAGGAGGAAGGTGAAAAGCTGCAAAGTTCATAAGAGTCCTTCCACTTGAAGAAAGGCTGAAGAGTCCATACTGGGACTGAACCCTCCTGAGACGGTGTGAAAACTTACATAATACACAAAGACCTGAAGAGCCAATTAGAACAAAGTTACATGGGATTTTGTGAGAAGTAGTAAATTATGGACAAAAAGCACTATTTTCCTTTCAACTCATATGGAGGCCTGGGACACCCACAGGATTGTATCTTGCAGAAAGCTATCTAGAAAATGCTAAAATGGAGTCAAAATAGGTGTTGCTGTTATGCCAGTAAACAAAAATTAATTTATAAGCTATAGTTGGTCTATTGGTGATCTGATTTAGGAAAGAAGATTTGAGAAGACTAAGCTTTTCCTTTCCGGTTAATTTTTGTAGGCCCTAACTGTTCCTCGATTTATGACACTAGCATTCTAATGATATTCTCCAACTGTCCAATTCAACCTTTGTGTTGTCACTAATCATCTAAGTAATAGAGAACCTTCAAGTGTTTGGTTCCTTGATACAGGGTAAAGTCCAAACTCCTTAGCACTGCATGCTACCCTCTTCCTTTTCTAGCTACTCTCCCAAATGCACCATTCACAGGCAGATGCTTCCTTCACAATCACCTCATGTCCCTAATCAAACACGTCTGTCTCTGTGGTGGTCAAATCTCAAACCTAAGCTGTGTGGTTTGACCCCTGCAGGTATAGCCCTAATTTCCTCAAAGTGCCATGAGGTTTAATGCTTCTGTATCCTTGCATATGTTACTCCATCTGGCTGGTATGCCTTTCTCTCCATCTCCCTGGTTCTTCTGTCTGATTAAATTCATCCCTGAAGACTCAGTCTCACATAATCTGAGAAGCTTTTCTGACATCCTCATCCCTAGGTGGGTCAGATGCTCTTTGGACACTGGGCTGTATTCCCCCGCTAGACTATGAACTGTTTTACCACTTTCTAGGTGAGTGACCTTGGACAAGTTCATTAATTTCACTGAGCCCGCTTCTTCATATAAAGAACATTAGCATTCATTTGCTGCTATCACTATGAAATAATGAATGTGAAAAAATCACTTTGTAGACAGTCAAGCACTGTGTAAGCATTAACAATCTTATCATAAACCAAAAGAACACACAGTATTCTAGGTGAATATACTTCAGTTGATCTAAAGGTAAGATTCATCTCTTGGTTTCCAGGCCTCTCCAAGGATGCCCTGCATTTTATCCAACTTTATGACTCCAATTAAGTCCTTGTGCTTCTATCTTCAAAGGAAAAAAAAAATCTATCATGATGTCTAGGTCATCTGAAGAAAAGACTTAGTGGGAAGCTCCTCAAGGGTAAGGATTGTCCTTTTTTTTTTTCACCTTTCCTATTGCCTTCACAAGAGTACTGCGTGATGTACAAATACTGGTAAAAAGGAAAAAGATGAATGAGTGAGTGAATACAAGCATATCCTGTCCTTAGTGAGCTTACAATCAAAAGGAGTGAATGATGTGACAAGTCCCATATGAATCTGGCCTTGTGAAAGTGGTAACAAATGCCTTCAATGTCATCTTAAAGTGTAGGAAGAAACTGAATTTCCTGCTATGCTTATTTTGTTTGGTGATTTGATACATCTTGTAATTGCTATCTTAGTGACTCATGCTTAACGTGAATGTTTTAACATTATAGAATCGCTTATGCAATTCAATACCTATTTTAAAAAATATTTTCTGCACTAGGCCCTATGAGAATATGAAGACAAAGGTGATGGACTTTGCCCAGAAGATGCTAAACATACAGAAAGGAAGCTAAGTCATCAATACATATAATTAATACAGGGCAGAATGTTGTAAGATGTACGGAAGACATCTGAGCTAGGCCACTGGGACCATAAAAATTATAGCTATATATCACAAATTACTGGGAGCCAACAGCTTCTGCTATTATAGAATATTATATACATGTATATATATAAAACATTTGCTACATGCAATGGTGGATGTTTCTGACGGCCTTCCTCCTTAACCTAATTACAAACCTAACTGTGTTGTTGTGTAATGAATAAGGACTTACTGTTAACACCTACATCACACGTGTGTACCAAGCACAGTTCCAAGGCCCTTAGATATATTGCCTCATTTAATCTCCACAAAAACCCTACGAAGTAGATACAGTAATCCCTATTTTACAGAGGAGAAAACCAAGGCATAAACCTTGTACCTTTTCAAGGTTAAGAGGCAAAAATGAAAAGATGTAAACAAGGACCTGAGAGAGAAAAACGAGTATTCCACATAGAGAGAGTGAGCGGACTCCATCTGCCACAAATGCTTCGACCAGTGCTTTCCACCTCTCCCAAACGCACCACTGGGAACAACCTATCTCTCTTCCCTTCCCGCCAGGGATTAATTTTCTTTTCCCAAGTCCATAACTGATTCAGATTCTTTTCCCAAGTCCATAACTGATTCAGATTCTCTCAAACGTTTCCAATCCAGAGGGCAGACTGGTATTTAAATCATAGGCAGTTCAGGGTAAATGAGACCGAATCAGATCCCGGGGTGGACGAAGCTCAGGTAGGATCACGAAACTAAAGCTTTGGCGCTGGCCATCCGTTCCTGGATCACCTCCAGGGGATGGCAGCAAAACCCGGCTGACCCAGGGGGCGCTACCCCGACAGTATCCCCCAGGCGGCTGGGGTTTTGCCATCTGCTCGCTTCACCCTTCACCTGCCGGCGCTGCCTGCACGGTCTCCACCCTACTCGGACCAAACGCCAGGCCTCACGCGCCTCGCTCTCCCCGCGGTCAAGTTCCAAAGCCACCCGGGTGCGTGTCGGCCCCCGTAGAGGCAGCCCGTTCCGCTCCCTCCCCCGGCCGGCTACTCACGGTTCCAATACACCGGGTAGCATTCTCCTTGGGTCACATCCACCTCGTAGAGGCCGCCCCGCACACACACCCGCTCGATGTTCACCAGCTCCTCCATCTCGCGCCCGTGCCCGGCAATGCGCGGGCAGAAGCCGCAGACGCGGTCCTCGGCGTCGTCCTCCGCGGAGCTGGAGGCCGGCCCCGCGGGGGAGGCCGGGCCGCCCACATGGTCGCCGTCCGGGTCCTGCGCCCGGGCCCGGGCCCCGGTGGCCTGAGGCAGGGCTCGGAAGGCGAGCTCGATGCGGAACGAGTCGTAGCCGATGAAGGGCTTCCAGGTCTTCTTGTCCTCCTTGTAGAACCAGCGCACCTCCTCCGGGCCCAGCTCCGTCACCACCTCGTAACGGTGCCGGGCGGCCGCACCGCCGAGCCGGGTACGCTTCCTCTCCCCGGGCCCCCCTCCGGCCGTCCCGCCGCCCCCCGAGTTCGTCGGGACCAGCGGCGGCTGCTGCGGCGGGTGCAACGACGAGGAGTTGCCGCCGCCACCACTCTCGCCCTCGCTGTAGTAGCGCAGCGAGGAGCCCGAGTTGGCCGAGCTGAAGTCATAGTTCTTGTCACTGAGGCAGGGGTCCAGCGCCAGGTGGTGGTTGTGGTCCTCCGCTCCCGACGCCAAATGCAGTCCGGGCTCCCCGCGCAGCAGGGCCAGGGGCACCTCGTCGTCGCCCGGATCCCCGGCGGGCAGGTGGTCGAAGCAGCAGACGCTGCCGCCGAACGCCGGCTGCGCATCCGCGCCCAGTTCCCAAGCAGTGGCACCGCCGCCGCCGCCGCCGCCCCGGCCGTTATGCTCGGGGTTTCGGGGAGGCCCGTGGCCCGGGTAATTCATGCTGTGGAGATGCCGCCGGCTGCCCGGCCCGGCGCCGAGCCGTGGCCCACAGCGCTTCCGCCACACATTCAACGCCACCGCCCTCTCCACCAGGAGTTTTTAATCTTTCAAATCCTGACCGGGGCTGCGGCGGCAGCGGCGGCGGCTCCGCCCCCACCGAGGCCCCCGGCCGCCGCAGTCGTGTTCCGCCGCCCGCCCCATTGTCACGCAGCTCGACGTAGGTGGCGCTTGGCCCGGAGCCCCGCCCCGCCGGCCGCGTGTGCAGTCCCGGAAGTCCCTTCTCAGCCCAAGCAGTGCGGGATCCGCGCCTCTTGCCCTTCCCGCCGCGGGAGAGGGGTCAGCTCATGATTCCTCAATTCCCTTCACCTCCTCTTCCTTCTCCCTGCCGTGCTGCTGCTTCGGACCCCGCCCTTCTGAGGGTCAGAGTTCAGGTGTGGAGAAGCTTTAGCCGACTCATCCTTGCAATGCGGGTCTCGAGCCCAAAGGCTTAAGCTACCCGTCGAGAGGGCTCTGGGAAATTGGATTCTCCTGACACTGGTTTTGTGACCTTAGGCCTGCCTGCAGCCCCAGCTGGACCTTATCAATCACCTGGTTCTGGTCCCTCCAGAATTGTCGGCCTACGCGAGGGCATTCCACCACTTGCCCACTGATGGCTTACGTTGCGCCAGCACTCCCACTCAAACCCAAGTCTAAATCTCCCTTCATATGCCATCTCATATTACTGCTAGTCTTACAATACTTATTTTCTGTTTTCTCAACCTCATTGTAATGCCCCTGTTGGAGACCAAGTCTATATGTCTCAATCTCTCCCACACAGTGGATGCACCGTCAATGTTGATTATAATGGTGTCAAGCACAGCCAGTTGTGATAGATTACTGGATTGAAAACCAGAAAACCAGGTTCTAGACTTAGTTTTGATAACTAACCACAGGCTGGTCACTTAATCTCCATCTGTTTGGTTTCCTCATCTGTAAAATTAAATGATTGTTGGACTAGATGCTCTCTTAAAGTCTCATAGCAATGGAATTCTGTAACCTTTTTGTAAAAAATTAATATTTATTTATTTATTTGGCTGTGCCAGGTCTTAGTTGCAGCACATGGGACCTTTTTAGTTGCGGCATGCGGGATCTAGTTCCCTAACCAAGGATAGAACCCTGGCCCCCTGCAGAACTGGAACCTGTTCTCCATGCATCTCTGATTCTGTAGCTTATTTCCTGGGATCAGGTTGAATGCGGAGGCTCCCCTATGCGGTTCTTTTATATTACAAAAAAAATTTTATAAGCCAATCACCCTTTGTTAAAAATCCAGAGAAAAACAATCTCCAATGTCAGTATTCTCAATTCAAGATCAGACAATATTCAGTTTCTTTTTCCACCATTTGTGATGGAATCAGATTGATAGAGCATTTTTTTTCTTGCTGCTGGGATCTAACCTGTCAGAGATTGCCATTATTTAAAACAGGACAGTCTGGGACTTCCCTGGTGGTGCCGGGGTTAAGAATCTGCCTGTCAATGCAGGGGACACGGGTTCGATCCCTGGTCTGGGAAGATCCCACATGCCGCAGAGTAACTAAGTCCACATGCCACAACTACTGAAGCCCTCGCACTCTAGGACCCCCGAGCCACAACTACTGAGCCTGTGTGCTGCAACTACTGAAGTCCATGTGTCTAGAGCCGGTGCTCCGCAACAAAGAGAAGCCACAGCAGTGAGAAGCCTGCGCACAGCAACGAAGAGTAGTCGCCATTTGCCGCAACTAGAGTAAGCCCACGTGCAGCAACGAAGACCCAACACAGCCAAAAATAAAAAACAAAACATAAAAGGACAATCTCTAGCTTGTATGTGTTTGAAAAAAGGCATTGCTTCCCATGGGCAGATATAAAACACTGTTGGCAGTCATGGCTTGGTAAGTAGAGCATAGGCTGGATTTCTGCTCCAATTTGTGCCCTTGGCTGGATAATCTTACACAGTGAACAACCCGCCCAACTAGACACTGCAGCCCTGACTCAAAGCACATAAGATCAGAGCCCTTGTTTCTGTTTATATTGCTTTCTGAGTACCTGCATGTCAATTTCTTCTCCAGTCTTTCTATGGACAACTTTCAGAATCTGAAATTAGCTCTGAGCTTTGATCTATTTGCTACCCATAACAGCATTCATTCTACAGTGTTTTGATGGTCACCTATGTGCCAGGTATCTCTGTGCTAGGTTCCAATACAAAAGAGAATGGGAGAGACTCAGTTCCTTCTTCAAGGACATTATTGCCTAGTGGGGGATACATACAAGTAAACAGATACATTATAGTACAGTGTGCAAAGTACTATAAAGGTTATTTAATATACAGGATATCACAACATTTAAAATATCTCTATCCCTTTAGGTTTCTTGATGGACTACCTGTACAGCTACCTGGTCAGAGTATTTTCCTCTGTAAAAAAAAAAAAAGAAAAGAAAAAAACTTATTCCCTTCCCTGTACTGAATGAATGTTCCTATTGTTTAAATGTTGTGCTTATTAGGTTACGCTGAGAAGATTATCCTCTTGGGGACCACTGCATAAGGCCACAATTTTTTAGGTAGCATGATCTGTCTTGAAGAAAATGTTGATCCTCAGAGATGATGAACAAAATCACTATCCATTTGGCAGGAGCAGGGAACCTCAGGTTCTCTCCTGACCTCACTATCTTGATTTAGACCTTAGTGAGGGCAGATATCAATCAGTATTTGTGGGAGTTAGTTGAGATTGCCTCTGTCTCTTGGAAATGAGCTGGGACCAGAAGGACAGAGCCATGTAGCCAACCTCAGGCTGACAGTGAATAAAAGATATTTGAAAGTATAATACCTAATTTCACATAACTGTATGTGTTTATTTCATTGTTATTCCTTAGCCATATCAAGGCAAAAGCCACAAAGCTGCTCTATTCAATGTCTTCTGCTTTAAGAAGTCATCTTTTATCTGATTCTTCCTGCTACCACTATCCTACCTTTGCTTTCTGGAGCATCTTTTCAGATCACATGATCCTGACAAGAGGGGGAAGGGTTCCTCTATTCCAGTCCCAACCTGTTGGAACAGATGTCAGGTGGGTCCTCACCACTCTACATTATTAGTGTATGCGATTCACACAGCAGTATCTGAACTTCCATGGTTGTATGCAAAGCATTCTATTTTTTTTTAAAAATAATTACCCAAGACCAAGCCTTCTTCACATAAGCCAAATAAGTATGATCGATTCAGACTTTTGGCATTTGTGGACCCATGCTGCTGCAATAACCAGGTGGATGTGGAGCCAAGCCTGGAAAGTTCTCATTGGTTGGGAGAGAAAAAGAGGCAAAGCCAGCTGGTTTGTAGTATAAGAGACTGAAGCATCTCATGGGCACATCTTGCCATGCTCCGTTTACTATTGGGCACATGGCAGGGGCTATCTAGCAATAGCAGCCATCTTCCCCTTGCCACCTCTCAAAAGTTACATGGTGCAATTTTGTGCTACCCTTCCCTTTTCTTCTCTCTCTCTCTCTTTTTTTTTTTTTTGCGGTACGTGGGCCTCTCACTGTTGTGGCCTCTCCCGTTGCGGAGCACAGGCTCCGGACACTCAGGCTCAGCAGTCATGGCTCACGGGCCCAGCCGCTCCGCGGCATGTGGGATCCTCCCGGACTGGGGCACGAACCCATGTCCCCTGCATCGGCAGGCAGACTCTCAACCACCGCGCCACCAGGGAAGCCCCCTTTTCTTCTCTCTTAAAGGTTGTCCCTGTTGTCCATTTTAATCCATTTTCACCTGTGTAAAAATATTAGGGTTAGCCTTATGCCATGTAATTTATTATGAGCCAATAACTCACACCTGCACTTGAAATGGCTTTGTCCAAAGTATATGGCAGAATATTTAGAGTGAAGAAAGTCATATAACAATACCCTCCGTCTGCTGTATTTCCTATTTGATAAGCCATCTGCTACATTTAAATTTTTTATTTTAGGATTTCTATTTACTTAGTTTCTTAAAATGTGAGTGTCTTAGTCTCAGGCTGCTATAACAAAATATAACAAACTGGGTGGCTTATAAACAACATTTATTTCTTATAGTTCAGGAGGCTAGTAAGTTCAAGGTCATGGTGCTGGCAGATACCGTGTCTGGTGAGAGCTTCCTGGTTCATAGATGTTATCTTTTCACTGGGCCTTCACTTATTGGGAGGGGCTAAGGAGCTCTGTGAGGCTTCTTTATAAGGGCCTTCATGACATAATCACCCTCCAAAGATCTTCACAGATGAAGATCTACCCTCCTAATGCCATCACCTTGGGGATTAGGATTTCAACATATGAATTTTGGAGAGACACAAACATTCAGACCATAGCAGAGAGTGTCTTTGGTCACAGACTAAATGGAATGATAACCTAGCCTGAAGGAGGAAACATTCATTGAACCTGTATAAGATGTCTACAGAGTTTCAGGCATTATCCTAGGTCCTGCAGTGAAGCATTCAACTATCTAGAGGTATCTTTAAATAAACCCAGAATGCCAACTTTTTAGTTCCTGTGAGGAAAATATTGATAACTGTAACGCCAGAATGACCACAGGAGTCATTCTTTCCCTAAAGGCAAATCAAAAGAGGAAGCCAAGTTACAATCAAAAGGTAGCTGGGCAAGCAGAAATAACGTAGGAATACATAATGAATAAAGTCATTCATCCTTTTGTTTATTCTTTCAACAAATATTTATTGTCTAGTGCTATTTTGCTGATGGTTTGTTGTTTTTATGTTTAACAGAAGTCACACTTAAGATGTAGAATTATTAAGTGCATTTACTTAAAGATTTGCAAGAAGTCTGCCCACAAAATTGTACTTATCAAAACCTCATAAAATTATTTTTTATATTCCTTCTGGAAATAAAGGTCAATGGTATTGAAGGTTTATATTCAAATGAAAGAAAATGTAAATCAATACAATATTGATGCTCAGTGGAGGCAGCCGCAAAATCCTCAGCTTGTTTGTATCAGAAAGAGCAGAGTTAGCTATTTCCCTGACCTTTCATTATAGAAAAGTGAATTGGACCATAATCATAGGCTGCTGTGAGGTCTGCAGTATGCATGCATTATAGATGCATTTGATGACGTTTGTGCTTCAGGGTTCTTTCCTATCTCACCCTGGGGCTAAACTGAAAATTTAGTATATAAACTGGAAATACAGCAGTTATATAGTATATAACTCATATGGGCCTTCAACACAAAGTAATTGATAAGCATAATATTAGGCTGAGAAAGGCTTAAAAGCAGCATCATGTATGTGTATAGTTTATTCTGGTTTTCATATAACAAGAGAAAAAGGAGAGAAGAAAGAAGTCATGTTTCAGTAGGGATTTCCATTAGAGCAACTCTGGGTAATTTGCAGAGTGTTTCAAGGACTGAGTGGCAGAATCGATTCACTGATTTTGCAACTGCTGCTTAAGAGTGTTTATCCGGGCTTCCCTGGTGGCGCAGTGGTTGAGAGTCCGCCTGCCGATGCAGGGACGCGGGTTCGTGCCCCGGTCCGGGAAGATCCCACATGCCGCGGAACGGCTGGGTCCGTGAGCCATGGCCGCTGAGCCTGCGCGTCCGGAGCCTGTGCTCCGCAACGGGAGAGGCCACAACAGTGAGAGGTCCACGTATCGCAAAACAAAAAAAAAAGAGTGTTTATCCTTACACCGTAAAGTCAGCATTTCAAATATAAGGTTTCAGTTTGAATAATATATAATTCTAGACTCACAAGCCCACAAATAAAACCTCTTTCACAACTTTCCCACCGGCTTTTTGGCCCACACTAAACAGCTGTTAGGGTAAGGTCATTGATGAATTAAAATAGGATGGTAGGAAAGCAAAGTTCTTCAGGAATACAGTCTTCTTCAAGATTTAACAACTTGCATTTTGAATACAAGAAACGAGTAACAACGGCCTTGCCTTTACACTATGGATATTCTTTCCTGAAATTTCTCAGAGAAGTCATGCGTTTTCTACAGAACGTTTTGGGGGTTGGGCAATGGGAGAGAGTATCTTTCCTAAACACTTACAGAGACATAGTACTAGAAAATACAATTCAAACTGTATTATCTCTGTTTTGAAAACAACACAATAAGAACAAACAAAACAAAAAAGTAACCCAGAGTAGGAAGTATCTTGGCATTGGAATAAAAATAGCAGAATGGTTAAATAATCTATTGTACTTCTGTGAAGCTATGGAACATTAGGCAAAGAGCAATTAAAAAGAATGTACTGGCACAGAAAGATCTCCAAGTTGTATTACTAAGTGAAAACAACAAGTTACAGAAGAATTATCTGTGGTTTGATTGCATTTTTACATTAAAAACACAAACCCACACTCTATATGTTTATATAGACACATGTTTGTATATATTCACCTACATCTGTGTAAATAATTGGTAAAAGTTTGAAAGGATAAGCTGCAAATTACCCACATAGTTACTTCCGGAAAGAAAATGAAGTTGACCTTAAGTTCTATATTAATTGAACTTTATATAAGCATACATTTGTATGTTACTTGTATAATTAAAAAATTACTGTACTGATATTATCATCTTTCTCATATGGTCCCACCAGGGGCTTATCCTGTGTAAGTCTTTGCTCAGTTTTGATGGGAAGGACATTGCAAAGCTCAACCTGCTTCAAAATATCGATATTTCTTCAACAGCCTGCCATGGTGAGTCCTTCCTTCCTACCTGGTCTGATGTACACCCATAATTTGAGACACTTTCTTGAGTTATATAATAAAGGTAGGTGTATTGTTCTTGTATATGTACCCTTAAAGTGTGTATAACTGGTATGGCCAGGCTTTTCACTAAGTATAAATGAGGTCATATTAAGTTTTTAATGCACGAATTATGACTTGAGCTCCCACTGACTGGATTGCTAGTCAAACATTTCCCAAATATTTTCTGTTGTCCCCAAAAGGATGGCTTACATCTTCTCACAATCTGTTCTGTCCACGACAGTAATCATCCTCGCCCACCACATTCCATTTCTACTGCTCTGGTAGCACTGTGTCTACCCACGTGTTCTTACTGGCCTCCAAGTATCTTGAAGGAACCTCACTGTCACCTTACTAATGGCGCCATCCTCTCCTGATATTGGCAGTAGCTTTGCCAAGTTGCTGTCTTCAGATTCTCCCCGAGCCTCCACCATCCAGGTGCCAGAGTAGTGCCAGGCTGAGCTGGGAGGAGAAGAGATCAGCCCTCTTCTGGGCTCTGAGAAACACCTTTCACCTGAAACTTAGAGACTCTGCCTAGAGTCACAAAGCTTCCCCTTCAACCTCTCCCTTCAATTTCCAGTTCCTAGGGCCAACTCTCAGTTCCCTTCTTCTTCCTGTCTTTCCCCTTCCCAACATAAAAGATGAAGATAAAGCCTGGGGTCAACTAGCACAGAACAGTATGTGCTCAGATCGGAACATGTAGCATCTGTGGTCAAGTTAATACACGAAAAAGGTCAAGCACCTTAATAGCTTCTCCCAAGAGCAAAGGAATAGTCTCCGCCAAAGGCAAAGAAAGAAGTCTCTGCTTCTGGGTACAAAAGAAACTACAACTCTTATATGACAACATTCTCACTTATACTCACTGTATAGGAAAACCCTCAACTTTTCCCCTTCCTCCTGTTCGGCGAAAACCCAGTTCTTCCCTACTGCCTTTTTCTCCTGTGTGTCTTCTTTACCTTCAAACAGAATGCTTCACTTCTGACACTTCTGGTCACCAAATGTGTGGAGGTTTTTCCCACACCAAGAAATTCTCCATGACACCAGCTGGGTGTCCTACAATTTAACTCAATTCTGACACTATCTACCTGGAGATAGTGTCAGATCCTGCAGGTTAGGGGCTCAGTCCCACAAGCTGCCCCTCCCACCACACTTCAGATGCCAAGTGAAAGTAGTAGGTTCCCAGGTTACCCACCACTTCTATCTAACTTGACTTCAAATGGAGATTCCCACAATCTCTCCTAGTTTTAATTTGCTAGAGTGGCTCACAGAACTCAGGGAAACAGTTACTTCCTTTTACCAGTTTATTAAAGGATATGATAAAGGCTACAGATGAACAGCCAGATGAAGAGATACATAGGGCAAGGGATGTGGGAAAGGGCCTAGAGCTTCCATGCCCTCTCTGAGCCTACACTCTCCTGGCACCTTCGTGTGTTCACCAACCGGGAAGCTCTCTGAACCGCATACTTTTGAGATTTTATGGAGACGTCATCATGCAGACATGATCAATCACTAATTCCATTTTCATTCCTTCTCCCTTCTCAAGAGAATGGTGGGGGGAGGGGACAGGGCTAAAAATTCTAAGCTTCCAATCAAGGCTTGGTCTTTAGGGTAACCAGCCCTCATCCAGAAGCCATCCAGGAGCTGAATCAGAGTCACTTCATTAGAACAAAAGACACTCCTATCACCTAGGAAATTACAAGGGTTACAGGAGCTCTGTGCCAGGAGCTGGCAGCAGGGACCAATATGTATTTTCTATTGTCTCCCACTCACCCAGGTTTGAAAAATATTAAGGCCCAGGCCCAGCTAGGGCATCCTGGGTACAATGGAAGTTCTGCCATCCGGAAGGAAAAAGACAGCTTTTTTCCATTAACCCAATAAAGTCACAATAGTTTATCAGATTGGTAAAGGCACAAAGGGTTAAAACTCTTAAGACCAATCAATGTCAGTGTATGAAAGAGTTGGAGCCAGAAAACACTGGATAGTTCCATATGAATCTGGTAGAAAACAGGAAAGACAGAGGGTAAGAGGAAAAACTTCCAGAAAGAGATTCTAGACATTGAGTTGTGTGGAAGAAAAACTCTGGTCCTATCAATTAAGTGATAAATATTTTGACTTTCTAAATTCACCCATTAAGTTAGTATCATCAACAAACTGAAAAAGTTGTCATAAAGATGACTGACATAAGATTATAAATCTTAATAGATAAAGAGTTCCTATTCATGGATTGGAAAAACTAATAAACCCCTGTCAAAAAACTGGGCAGAAGTTATGAAAAGAAAATTAGCTGAAGAGGGAAAGAAAACTTAAAAATGGTTAAAAGAATTGGATGAAAGGTTTATTTGGCACATTAACAAAACCAAATATAAAGTGAAACAATACTTGCATTCTATTTTGTGCCAAGCAGAGTTTGTTTTTGCTAGATCACAGAGGCCCCTGAGCCAGTACCATGCTTGTGAGGCTAGAATTTATTCAGTAATACTAGGAACACACAGACTGTTTTTTTAGTAGAAGAGTAACATCATCTCAGCCCCTTCCCTCTTTTTGAAAGGAAGATTAATTAGTCAATGGAGTATAAGATGGATTAAAGAAAATGAGATTGCCTATCATAATTGTTAAGATGAGGGAACAGTTCTAGAAATGATCTGCACAGGCATGTTGTTGGAAATCTAGCTTTGGCAAAACCCATGAGAAAGGACTGAGTTATGCACTGACTTCTTCCATCCATTACACTGTCTCTCAGTAGACCTCGCTGCTTCATAAGTGATGCTAATGTATAATGAGGCTCTGTATAAGTGGATATCACACAAGAGCAGCCCAGAACTCATTTTTTTCAAATTGAACAGAGGTGTCCTTTTTTTTTGTCGTACGCGGGCCTCTCACCGTTGTGGCCTCTCCTGTTGCGGAGCACAGGCTCTGGACGCGCAGGCTCAGCAGCCATGGCTCACGGGCCCAGCCGCTCCGTGGCACGCGGGACCCTCCCGGACCGGGGCACGAACCCGTGTCCCCTGCATCGGCAGGCGGACTCTGAACCACTGTGCCACCAGGGAAGCCCCCAGAGGTGTCCTTTTAAAGAAATTTTGTCCTTCCACAAAAATTAGGAGGCATCAGCATCAAGAATTAGGGGATTTCCATTTTCAGAAAATCCTTTTCTTTTTTTTTTCCTTCTCAGTGCCCATGACCCATGAGGAACAGTTTTCTAGGCCTCCTTTTTTTTTTTTTTTTTTTTTTGGGTTGTGGGGCCCTTT